>NW_008358866.1:5183323-5206606 GCF_000622305.1 Nannospalax galili | reverse complement strand
ACAGAAACACACAGACACATACAGACACATACACACATACACACACACACACATACACACACACACACACACACCAGATCTTTTAAATTTAAATATCTACATCTACATGACACAGCATAGTATAACCACAAAGTAACTTCAGGAAATTGACTATTGTAATTCATCAGTTCACATTTAAGCTCTAAAATCTTATCTACTTGGTACTGATCACAGATGAAACAGTCTGCTCATCACTAGAATCAGGCCCACTTCCAGACACTCTTTAAGGCAAAAAGATTAAGAAGCCAAGAAGTTGCCCTGACATCTATCATATTGACACATCTAAACTAAGTATAACTGGAAAGTACTCAGACACACTGTCTCAAAACTTCACTCCTTCAGGAGAGTGAAGATCAGATGCCATGCAAGTACTGTTGCATATATGTGAATAGAGACATCAGAGTACCACCCAGGTAATCCTGGGGTTTGCTGCACAAATAGGCAAAAAGAGGAAGTGCTCTTGAGGGAGAGAAAACTTATTTAATCTGAAACTAGTCCCAGCAATTTTTCAAGGACCTTAAGTTATCACAGATGAGGAATAAAGCAGTTAATTAGAGTCACCAGATGGATCCTTTCATGCATTTTGCCTTTTCAACAAATCCATAAGCCTCTCCTGGCTTTCACTCACAATCCTTCAATGATCCCTATGCTTACTGCTTACCTACAGACTGTATTATAGAATTAACACCTAATTTTGAGGTAAAGGAACAGACCTCCACTATTCTCTTTTCATCTAGGTTTTGAAAAATTGCTTTTGTAGTAAGCCTCAGCTTTCTCACCTATAAGTGAGGGATAGTTAATGCTTTTATAGGATTGATATGTGGATAAAGATTACGTATGTGACACACTTAACACAATTATTGACAGACTAAGCATGTCAGGTAGTTAATAGTACTCTACAATTGGTATCCCAGTCTACCTCTTACGCAGACAGAAAGCTAGGAAAACACTTCAATCATGCTGTTTGACACATGCTTCTGTCCGTGGGTTATAGAATGCTTACCCCTGAACTTTTCCTTCAACAGTTCCTTCCTATTTTCTCATCACTATGAGAAATTCTGTTGAATTAACTTACAATTAGCCATGGAATAAATACTCTGATTTCTAAGGCTGTCTGGAAGCCTGGCTTTGACATCTTTCAAGATAAGAGTGTCATGATTTAGAATGTGCCTTTAAAATTCAAAGCTCCCTAAAAAACAATTTGTTTCCTGATGCCTAGCTTGTAGCATAACCTGTTAGAGAGCTGTACTAGATTAGTTACCGGAAGTCCATGGCCTATCCTGCTGGTCACTTCTACTTTGAGCTCAGGTCCAGTGAATATTTATTGAAGTCCTTAGTGGTTCAATCTGGAGACCCATCTGTTTGGGGATAAGAACCTGAGTAGAGCTTACACTTGGCTGTGTCTCTAACTATGAAGGATTGCTTTTATTCCCATTGTCTTGCCAAGTCCTGTCTTTATCATTAAAAGTCTTACATGAACATGTTTCATGGAATTTTTTAGTCTTTGCAAGATGTCTGAAATTATCAGATTACCAGGGCACAGTCCAACATTGCCAAGGATAATTTCTGTGACCTCTGAAAAAACACTCACACTCACAATATTCTCACCTAGAAATGAAGAAAATATTAACACCTATATCAAGGCTGTTACAGTAATTCAATGAGAAAATATATAATGCTGGAAGATTATGAGTAGCAAATGAACATTAATTAGCAACAGCATGGTGATTTTAGCTTTCATATCTTGTCTCAAATGGAATAATTTACTTCTTAAAGGAAGTGAAATATCTTAGTCATTGTAGTATCCCCGGGTTCTAGCCCAGTGATTATTGCATTGCCAAGCCCTTTATTTACTTTTTATGTTGAATTGAATAGCATCATAAACAGTTTCAGAATATTGATTTGTAATACATCATTCATGTGTTGATACATTCAGCATCAAGGGAGACCTTGATACATGTATTTCTTCCATCATACTGATATATGCTCTTGAGTGCCACATTGTCTTGAGCATATAGCTGACATGGGTGTGTTCCAATTTAGGTGCTTTATCCTCTTGCCCTCCCTGCACTAATTCACAACTAAGGTGTTAAAAATGATATTAAAATCCCTCCTGTTTGTCTTTTTCTCATTTTTACCTCTCTGCTACAGGTATATGTTTAGTGACCACTACATAAAAAAACTGAATTGGTTCCTAAAAGTTCAGATATCAGTGTAATATTATTTATGTCTTCCAGGAGTTCGTATTCTCCTGAGCATAAGACAAGGAAATCCACCTCTATTTACTCTGTGAAAATGGCATGAAGGCATCATGCACAGGATGTTATGGGAGCTCATGGGTGGGCCAGAGATGACTTCCTATAAAGATAGGGGTGATTTGTTAACTTGAATGCATTTGAGGGAAGACAGCAGTGTGATGAGGAGTAGTGAGGAGACAATCATGGACATGAAATGCCATTTCAGGAAAGCAGCTTAAGGAAATGGCTCCCAGCTGACTAGGAAAATAAGACAAAATCAAGGTACTAGAATGTGAATAGTTACAAGAGTAAATGTTCTTGGAGTATTTACTTGCTTGCTTGTTTGGAGTTATGTGGGACTGCCAGTAACAGAGAAAAGAAAACTTGGAATGTTTGATGGAGTGTGTTCTCTGAGGAGGTAGGGTAAACTTTGCACCCTAAAAGGAGATGCAAGTTGAGTAGTAGATGTGGTTTATCATGTGCTCCAGACCCACATCTTGACTTTGCAACTCTCAGGCAAGTTCTTTAGCTTCTTTGGACTTTAGTGACTAGTTTTCTGAATGAGGACTAATAAGCATGTTTTCTGATAACTCTTAAAGTATAAGCAAATTATCTTGAACAGTAGCTGATATACAAATGGTAGTTATATTTTTTATTTGAAAAAACAAAAGTAAAACCCAACTCACTAGTCTTTACATGCTAATGAACAAAGTTACTTTGAGTTTTTAATCTTGTTTAAGAGTGGTTTTATTTTACAATAAAAATTTTACTTAGCTTGTCTATGGTGTCTATAGGGGTAACGTAACCCTGTTATAAGGTAACCCCTTTTTAAAAATATTGTATATGTATATACTTTGAAAAGCTTCTATAGTAGGGTATTTCCATATGTTTTCTTCTAAAGGCCTTTGTTGTTAGTTATCCTTCCCCATATTCCTCTGTATTACCCTCACATGCTTCACCTCATTTAACTCTTCCTACACTATTATCCCCATTTCTCTCCTTTATATTACTGCATTCTATCTCTCCTGCCCAACATGACCATTTATGAATTTCCTGAATCCTATGGCTATTCCGGTTGAAACAAGTATATATATAAGAATTCAAAACTAGCATCCAGCTGTGAGAGAAAGTGTAACATTTGTATTCCTAGGTCTAGATTGCCTCACTCAGGATGACTTTTTCCAGTTCTATCCATTTACCTAAAAATTTCACAATTTTTTTCTTCTGAGTTACAATGACTGGCTTGTCAAGATATGCCCACTTGAGCAATAGTGGCTCAGATGTTGTAGGAGTAACCAACTACTTTCTGATTTGATTTAAAGCTCACACCACAAAACAGAGCCCAAATCTAACATTGACATTAGGCCTAGGAACCCATGGCTAGACAGGTCACAGGCCATAGAGGAGAGTCTGATACAATTACTATGTTAAATATATACAGTATTGAACTGTCCTAATGACATATTGTTATACCCATAGATTAATGCATCTCTCAACTCCCATCAGAGAAGTTTCCTTATGTAGCAAATGATGAGTAACCACAACTGGTCAATATGCAGAGAATTAGAGGCTACAGAGTAACTACAGAAGAAGGGATGGAAAGTTTGTAAGAGCCATAGGTGGTGAATGACCACAGAGAAACAGAGTTTTCCAGATAGCTGGACAGTTATTCAAATGAACTTTCAGCAATGGTACAGCATGCACAAGTCCTATGTAAGCTCAAGCCAACCAACCTACCTGAGGAACTATTGACAACCAAAGGCTTTTGGGAGGTGGGGAGAGTCAGTCTCATTTAAGTGTTTGACTCTTGATAGGTTGACTAGCCTCTAGTGGATGGACCCACATTGAAATACATATACTTTTTGGGAAACTGGGACACAAATTTGATTCTTGGCATATATATGTATATGTTCATGAAATTGGGCAAGCGGTAGTAGGGGGTGCAGATGGGGGAAGAGTTCTAATGAAGATCTATTGTATGGAATTTGCAAAAATTCAATTAAAATATAATATTTTTTGCTACTATATACTGAACTGGCAGGAAACCCAAAGTCCAGTAGCAGATAGTACATTTTCATTATTTTTTGACAGTAGTTGAAAAAAATATTCTTGATCAACCTTGGGAAAGTATTCACAAATCTCTTACTATATAACTATCAGTCATGGATGTGCTTACAGATAAAGTATTGGCAGATAAATTTATTGGACAGGGCATGAACTGTATCCAGTTGTGTATCTACTCGTGAACCCACCAGGCTTTTATGGTTATTTACAAATTCATAACATAGACAGTCGTGTTTCAGACACAAAATATGAGAAAAGGATTTACAGGGAAGAAGGGATGCTGATGGGAATGAAGGAAAGAAATAAGAGGATGGGTGTTGGAGTAACCTGAATATATTATATATGTGTATGAATTGTCAAAGAACAAAATTAATTAAAAACTTAACTCTCCCGGTCTTACCCACAAATTTTGTTGTTAAAATTAGGAGGGAATATGATAAATAGATATGAAATGTAAATCATGGACACACATCACTAACTTTCATGAAATTCATATCTCTATAAACTAATTTAATTTGTGGTAAAGTCTTTATCATCTCTAGAAATAAAGCTTAATATTTGAATGTCACAAGATGAATTTTAGATCTAACATCTTGAATTATTTGTCAAAGATATGAGAGAAACAATTTTAGGTAATTTCATTTAATCATAAGGATAATAAAAGACTCAAAAATCCTCTTTTTGAAGGGCTATGGGCCAAATATTAAAATGAGGGCTCTTTGGAATCTTCATTTAGAAGGGATTTAAAAGCTTAGTTATAATAAAATGACCTTGTATTCTCCAGGTATCCCAACTGAGACAATAACACAATATTTTATCACTATGCTTATTATAAATCATATATTTTAAACCACAAACAGAGACATATTTTAGTAAGGAATCATGACTTTTATGTTTCTAATAGAAAAGTCCCTCTGTATTGACCTTTTAATAAATACTTAAGTGATATTTTCAAATAGGTCCCATACTTATAAGTTAAAAGTTTGATTCTTTCTTTAGGAATTGAATCTGTTTATAATGAAGAACCTCTGAAACAAAATATTATTACATTATTAAGATCATGGTACAATTTTATTAGGTCTATATTATTAAATATGTGCTGTATCCTAATGCAATCAAATGTCTGTCTAATCAGAGAACTACGAAAAAGCTTAGGGAAAAGTAACACACATATTCTATTGTTTATTTATAATCTCAAAGCAATATTAGAAATGACTCAGTAAGAAAACTGATATCATGTGTCCCAGGTATACCACTCCTTGGTTTATACCCCAAAGAATTTATATCCTACTAAAAACATATTTGCATATCCATGTTCATTGCTGTTTTACTCATGATAACTAGGAAATGGAATCAACCTAGATATCCATCAACTGATGAATGGGTAATACAAACATATACAACATGGAATTTTATTTAGCTACAAGAAAAATTTTCAGGTAAATAAATGGACTCTGGAAGAAATTAGTCTTAGTGAGGTAATCCAGGAGCAGAAAGACAAATGTTGCATTCTTTCTCTCAGATGGGGATCCTAGCAACAACTCTTTAAATCTGTGTGTTTAACTTGGAGTAAATATAAAATCAGGCAACTAGAAAGGCAATTGGATGGAGTAGTGCCTTAAGGGAAGGGTCCAGCAGAAAATAGGCAAAATGAAAGCAGAGAGGAGAGTCTTCCAGGAGAAAATCTTCACCCAGGGAGAACATGGGAGATTGAGGAGATGATGGTGCAGGAGGGAGAAGGATAACAATAATTAAAGACATTAAAAATTCATATGAAAATATACTATTGTTTAACTCAATTAAAAACACAAAAGATAGTTTGAAGGGAGATATCCTACATGCCTAAACAATGCTGGTCCTAGGAGCAGTTGGTCACTAAATAAAGCTTCAGTGCGAGGTATGGGATATCTACTGTACTGGCTAGCTTTGGTTGTCATCTTGACACACCTGGGTTGAGGGAGCCTCAACTGGGAGAACTGCCTCGATTATACTGACCTGTGGCCATGTCTGTGGGGAATTTTCTTGATTGTTGAGTGATATGAGAAGGCCCAGCCCACTATGGGCAGTGCCACCCCTGGGCAGGTGGTCCTGTATTGTATAAGAAAGTAGGTTGAGCACAGGCCAGGGAGCAAGCCAGTAAGCAGCATACCTCTATATCCTGTGCTTCAGGCCCTGCCTTCATGTTCCTGCCCTGTGTTCTTTCCTTGGTCTCCCTTGACTGATGAACTGCGACCAGGCTGATGTTTGCCAAATTGAAAATGTAAGCCCTTTCCTCCCTAAGTTAGTATTTGTCAGAGTGCTTTGTCACAACAATTGCAAGTAAACTAAAACACTAACTTATAAGCTGTTCATCAGGGAGGCTCCAAAGACCCCCCCTTTCCAAAACAATACTTGCTCTTGCCCTTCCTCTTGTTCGTCTACCATAATGATAAGACTCTATGTGCAAATTGGTTGAAATTACCATGCACTTTGTTTGCAAGATATAGAGAAATCAAGTTGGAACTGAGATGGACTTTTCCTGATGCCCAGCTTTCATAGTCCTTGAAGGTACAATGCTGGCTTCTGGGGAGAAAAGGCTTCAATGGATTTAACTAGCTGTAAACTCTATGGACTGCAATACTAACCTAGCATGTAAGATATTTCCACTTGTGCAACAGTGGCATGACTTTTAATGGTGGTAACCTACAACTCTCTGATTGACTTTAATGCCCACTCCACAGTAGGGAATTCTTATCTAGTACTGTAAACCTGGTCAAACACATATGCTGAAAGAGGTTATAGGCCCTAGGGGAAATTGATACTCTTCAGATCTTCCTCAGAGAAGCCCCTTTTTTCAGTGAGCAGTGATGAATGCAGGATTCACAGCTGCCCATGATGCTGAAGATAAGTGACAGCTGAGGACTCAACCCTAAACAAAATGTTTACACCACTTCCTCCAAGGCTAAGGGAACATCACGGAAGAAGAGGTGGAAAGAACAAAAGAATTGGGGGATAGGAAAGGCTGCAAAATGTCATCTCTAGGCACAGAACCACCATTGCAATCATGAATTCCTAGACCTGTAGTTTATTGTACTGGATAAAAGCAGACTGATCTTGGCAACAGTCAACCATGAATGGAGGGAAGGCTCACTTACTACTGAAATATTGGCTACTGACAAATTCTTGGAGAGAAGGAAACTTTGTCTTCAGTTATGTACCCACTGGTGACTCTACCAGGCTACAGTGATTAATTCCAAACCCAGAGTCACACAGATGGTCTTATTTAAACATAGTGGCATAAAACATGAAATCATGAATGTAGGAAAGAGATCTATAGATAGAAGGTAGGCTTAAAGTGATAGGAGAAAGGTAAGAGAGGGTTAGGGATGAGAATAATTAGAATGCATCATATACATACATTAAATTATCAAAGACAAAATAATAAAAGAACACTAGCAGCTTAGAAAAACAGATACCTTCCAGAAATCCTTCACCTATTTGTTCTAATTTCATTTCTGTTGCTGTGATAAAATACTCTGACAAAAAGCAACTTAGGGAAGAAAAGAGTTTATTTGGCTTAGAATTTTAGGTTATAGTTCATCACTCTGGGGAAGTCAAAGCAGGAACTCAATCAAGAGAAGAGAGAGAATGACTATATGCATGCTTAGTTCTCATCTCTCTGTTTCTACTCTTATACAGTCCCTGACCCAAACAGGGAATGGTACCAGTCACAGTGGCCTGGGCACTCCCACACCAGTTAAGGCAATTAAGGCAATTCATCACTGACACATCCTTTTGCCAACCTGATCCAGGCAATTCTCCATTGAGAATCCCTTCCCAGATTATTCTAGATTTTGTGAAACTGATAATCAAAACTAACCATCACACTATTAATTCCCTAGGATAAAAAAGCATATTAAGGTGTTGGGGATATAGCTCAGTGGTAGAGCGCTTGTCTAGCAAGGGCAAGGCCCTGGGTTCGGTCCTCAGATCCAAAAAAAAAAAAAAAGCATATTAAAACGGTTGAATAAAACATTAGAGAAATAAGATTAGGCTTACTGTCGTTGACAGTTATCATAGCCTAATGAAAAGGAAAATGGAAATATTTTCAAAGATGGGAAGTCATTCCTTTATTTCAGAAAAATCACGCAGTTTTAATTCTATACAACACAGCTTGTATAAAGTGGAATGAATGTGATTAAGTTTTTGCTTTTCTTGAGAATTTTTCACTACCAAGAGAAAATTTGAGAAATGAATCAGTAGTGATAAGAATTTCTGTATACTTAGGATTGGTACATACTTGTTCTGTATATGCTGAACTATAGCATATAAATTTATTGGAGCAAAAAATTCTTTTTAATTATTTTTATTTTGTGTATGAGTATATTGCCTACATATATGTAAGTGTACCTGTGTCATGCAATGCCCATGGAAACTATAAGAGGGCATTATATTCCCCTGGAACTAGAGTTAAGATGGTTGTTAACCACCATGTGGGTGCTAGGAATTGAACCAAAGTCTTCTGCAAGAACAGTAAGAGCTTTTAACCATTGAGCCACCTCTCCAGCCCAAAGGCAAACAATTCTAACAGAATTATAAGCTTATGTCATTCAGATAATTTAATTTCTACTTAACATTATGTCTATTGAGTTATTTACATTTTATTTATTTTAAAATTTTATGTGTGTGAGTGTTTTGCCTGTGTACGTGTAAGTGCATCCATACAATGCCCATGGAGGCCAGCAAAAGGCATCAGATTCCTTGGAACTGGCGCCACAGAGAGTTGTTAATTGCCCACTGGGTGCTAGGAACTGAATGTTGGTCATCTCCACGTGCATCCAGGACTCTTAACTGTGGAGTCATCTCTCCATCCCTGATTTACAAAAGAATTTAAAGCAATTTTATATCTCAAGAATAAAGAAGAATGATACTATTAGAAGGACAAATTATGTCAAATACAAATACTAATTTCTATTTTTCCCATAAAATAGATGTGAAAAAATGCTTATTTTTTGAGTAATGTGTTCACTATTGATGCATTTTCAGCATTTATATTTCAAAGAAAGAACAAATAGACAAAGGATCAATATTTTTTGAGCATTAATTTGTTCTGTTGTGATACCTGAGAAATTATATTAGGAAGATTGTAAAACATGAGGTTTAGGGCCAAGACCAAGCAACCTCTTGTTTATAGACCTATGCCTGGGTTGAGGTTTTGTGATTTAAGCAGGGGAACCTATAAAAGAAAATGCATTTATTTTATGTGTATTAATGTATTGCCTGCATGCATGTTAGTGTACCCCTGTCATGCAATGCTCAAGGAGGTCAGAAGAGGGAATCAGATCACCTGGACCTGGAGCTACAGACCCTTATTAGTTGCCATGTGGGTCCTGGGAATTGAAGCTGGGTCCTCTGCAAGAGCAGCTGGTGCTCTTAACTGCTGAGCCATCTCTCCAGTCAAAGTTTGATTCTTCTATGCATCTTTTCCATTATGTATAACAGCAGTTATCAAAGAGGAATATACATGTAGAAGTTCATAAATGTCACAGTTATATTTTTATAGGAATTCAATGTTCAGATCCTTAGGTTCAATATGTATAAACTTCTTAAAACTTCTTAAAATATAACTCCTTGAAAATGTATCTGGGGTCAAGAAATATGTCTTGTTCCTCTCCTCTATTACATTAATTTGTGTCCTAAATATTCAAGACATTTGAAAAAATATTTGTCTCTCTTTTTTCCCTAGTGCTGAGGACTGAACCCAGAGCATTTCACTTGCTGCACAATTACCATTGAACTAAATCTCCAACTCCTACAGGCTTTGAAAGAAATTGTGCAGGAACAATTACAACTGGGCCACATCCGGCCTTCTGTAAGTCTGTGGAACACACCCGTTTTTGTTATTAAGAAGGCCTCTGACAAATGGAGAATGCTACAAGATTTACGTGAAATCAATGCTAGAATGACCCTAGTGGGTACACCCCTAAGGGGGTTTCCTTGGATTCCTGCTATTTCCTCAGACTTGTTTCTTATAGTTATAGACATTAAAGATTGTTTTTTCTCTATCCCTCTACAACCCCAGGATTGTGAAAAGTTTGCTTTCTCTGTACCTTCCACCAACTTTAAAACGCCTGATGAGAGGTATGAATAGACTGTTTTACCCCAGGGTATGGCCAATAGCCCAGAATTCTGCCAAAGCTATGTGAAGACCCTTTTGGGGCCTGCTCACTTGCTGACACCATTGTGTATATTTACATGGAGAATATCATCCTGGGAGCCCTGAGCCCCCAACAATTAAGACAATTATATGGGGTTACCCAAAAGTGTCTACAGACAGGTGGGCTCCACGTATCCGCTGATAAAATACAAACTGTTGCTCCCTTTAAAATCCTGGGAACCATACTTTCTTTGGAGGCAGTAAGTCCTTTAAAACCACAATTGGCTATCAAGCCCACTGTTACCCTAACGGAGCTGCAGAGACTATTAGGAGAAATTAATTGGCTGAGAACCTGGATACCTATTTCCACTGAGACCTTAAAACCACTGTTTCAATTGCTAGTAGGAAAACAGCCTTCAGAACTAATTCACTTGGCACCTCAACACCTGCATGTCTTACATGAAGTCCAGGATGCCCTGGACCAAGCCCAACTTGCCTGGTACACACCTAGTAAAGATCTTGAGTTGTGGATGCTCCCTGGTGAGACTTTGATGACACCCATCCTTAAGCAGGATGGAAAGCCCCTTCAATGGATACATGCCTCTCTAAGAGGTATGCCACGGGTTTATACACCCATGGATCAGTTAGCTGACCTGATTGAAAAGGGGCGTGATGTGTCCCTAAGACATTATGGCATAGACCCTCTTAAAATTGTTATCCCTTATCAGCTTAAAGATTTTGAATGGCTTTGCAGAAATAACAATCAAGTGGCCATAGCCTTGGAAGGGTTCCTGGGAAATTTGGACTGTCATTATGGCCCTCATAAATGGGTAACCTCCTTTCATGCCCTCTCCTGGGACACTCCCCAGCTCTTTGTTAAGGAGCTGTTAGTGAAAGCCCATAATGTTTTCACTGATGGGGGCAGGTTTGGAGCTGCAGTAATAGTATACCCAGGAACAGATGAAACATCAAAAAGATATATTCACACTTGTGATGGGTCCGTTCAGTTCAAGGAACTTATAGCTGTTACTCTGGCCCTGACAAACGTAAGTAAACCCATGAATTTGTTTTCTGACAGCCTATACATGGTTAACCTTCTTCCAGGTCTACTAGGCCCTCACATCCGACTGGATGGGAACCCTATCACCCCCTTGATGATTCAGACTCTCACACTGCTTAAAGAAAGAAAAGCCCCTATCTTCCTAAAACACCCCAGGGGACACCAAGAATTGCCTGGGCTTCTATCCCAGGGCAATGCTGAGGCAGACAAAATGGCATCTACCCAAATTATGACAATGGGCTTAAGTCAGGCTCAGCGGTTACATGACCTCACACACGTAAATTGGCGGGGGCTCCATGAGAGATTCCCTCAGGTTCCCATTAAGGACCTAAAGAAAATCGTACAAACCTGTAAATCCTGTCAGCCCTTTCTACAGGTACCGCCTCTACAACAGCCAGGCGTAAACCCCAGGAGACTCAAACCTAATTCTTTATGGCAAACAGATGTCACGCATTATGTTCCTTTTGGAAAACTTAAATATGTTTTTGTATCTATTGATACATTTTCACATGCCTGCTGGGCCACTGCCCATGCAGGGGAAAAGTCCAAACATGCTCAATCTCACCTTCTCCAATGCTTTGCTACATTGGGACTTCCCCCCAAAATAAAAACTGATAATGGCCCATGTTTTGTGAGTAAGAGTTTACAGGAGTTTTTCCTTCTTTGGAACGCCCAACATAGTACAAAAATTCCCTACAATCCCCAAGGTCAAACCATTATAAAACACAACCATCAAAACCTAAAAATTCAATTACAAAAACAAAAACAAAAAAAATAAGCCCCCACCAACAGTTGGGTATGGCCTTATTCATTATTAATGTTCTTAATTTTCAAAGAAATCAGTTGGAGTCCCAGTTTCAGAAGCATTGGAGATGACAGGAGCAGAGACCTGTGGTACGGGTAAGGTAAAAGGATCCATCACCGGGCAATGAAAAGCCCAGATCTGTTGCTAACCATGGGTTGAGGCTTTGTGTGTGTCTACCCTACAGGAGATTCAAACCCCATATAGGTGCCTGCGAAAAACCTTAAGTAGGTAGGCCAGGATCTGACTGATTAGCATGATGGTCCATGGACATAGTTCATGAGAAAAAAATCCTCTATTTGCATCCATCTGAAGTAAAGGACCCAGTTCCTTGACTTCATTGCAGCCTCTTTGACAACTGGCTAATTGGCTAAAAAAAACATGGTCTCAAAAGTATTTCAACTTGTCCTATGCCATGACTTGCTTTGTTTCTCTTGATAATGCTTATCTTTAAGTGTCTTTACCAGATAATTCAGTGACAGAGGATGCTTGGAACTGCCACAGCCCACCTCTTCATGATTATGGGTTCCCCTGGGATCCCCTGCGGTTGCCCATGCTTGGCTAACAGAGATAGGCAGAGACTAAGACTGTCACAGGTTGTCATTGCCCAGGCGGCTGCCCTTAATCATGACATATTTTTAGCCAAAGACGGGTAAGATGTCCCATGACAAGTACTCCTAAGACAGGACATGCACATGGCCAGGTGCATGATGCAATGACAGGCAAGGCTTGATCAGAGGTGATACAACCTAAGACAGGCAAAAATGCATGAGATTAGAGGAAGGAGATAGCTATTTCTCCTCAGGGAGCTGCCTATGAGGTGGGTAACCCATGAAATAAAGTCAGTCCGGCCTTAAAACAAAACAAAAAGGGGGATATGTGGAGGTACGGTAATAAGATGGCACTGAGCAGCTTAGGTGAAGGTGGAGCCAGCTAGCCAGCTTGGCACGGCAACAATAAGGAGAAGTAATACTGATTGTAGCTCAGCCAGTGAAGGATGCATGGTCACCTCGTGAACACTGAGTTATGCTATGAGAAGGGCCTGCATGCTAATACGTGACCTCTGAGCTGATTGGATGCCAGCCTCCCCGCCTATGCTATGCTTGTGGTTTTTGACTTTAAATACTGTTCAGCCTTAATAATAAATGAGCTCCTGCTGGACAAGACTCCCTGCCTCCGTGGTGGTTCCTTGGGAACAGAGGGTTAGGATGGCAGCGCACTCCCCCTCCTTGGCCCCCATCATGCCACATGTGGGGAAGAACCCCCACAGGTGGCTATAAACATAGCCAGATACAATGGCTGGAGAGGTATAGATACTAGAGAAAACCTTATCACTGTCATATTTCTAGACAAATGATATTTCATACTGTATGATAAATATGGATTTTTATATTTATAGACAAGTATATCATACATCAGACATCAAAGAGCTTCTTTTTGCAACAGATGGTGGCTACTACAGAGTTCTACCACTGGTCACGCACAGAAAATATGTGTTTGAGAGATGTCAGGCCTAAGTGGCACTTATACAGTGGAAGTGCTATACCTAAGGCCCATGGAACATAGGAAAACAGTTGGTAGAGATAATACTAATGCCTCCCTCAACTCTCACCAGCAATGCACACAGAAGGCCACAACTGGCCAAGGTGTAAAGAATAAGAGGCTGAAGAGTGCATGTCCTTGGACAGGACTCCTCTATTAAACCTCTCACACCCATGGCTCAGAGACCTTTGTGGAAGTGAGGGTGAAAAGACTGTTTTTTGAGACAGAGTCTCTCTATAGCTAGAGTTGGCCTACAACTTGCGATGTGGCCCAGGTTGGCCTCATTCATCTCTTGAGTGCTGAAATTAAAGGCATGCATCACTGTACCTAGCATTATATGTAGTGTTCGTATTCTTTCATTTACTTCTTTGAACATTTATTTATTGCTTGAATAGGAAACTGTGCTTTGATGAGTTTAAAGTTAATTTTTGAACCTTTTATTGCAAATAAATTCCTTTTAATTATTTGGGAAAATGGGTCTCTTAAATCTCTGCCTCTGAACTTCAGTGAGTCCTTTGCCTTCAACATATAAACATACTACATTTTTTCCCAAATAAATAATAAATAGTAGGGTGATGATTTAAAAATATTCTCCTAGCAGGTCATGGTGGTGCACACCATTAATCCCAGCACTTGGGAGGCAGAGGCAGGCAGATCTCTGTGAGTTCAAGGCCAGCCTGGTCTACATAGTATATATATATATATATTTCTCCTTAGTCTTCTCATAATTTTCCTTTAATTACACTTTTACTTCTCAATCTAAGCATCTTTTTAAAGGGTTGACTGCATTTGTATTCACGTTTATCTTTATCCATTGAAAAGAGGCTTGTACTTCACTTCCACCCACGATACTATTTCAAGGTTGACATACTCACAAGATTTATTTTTTCTGTGGCAACCTCACTTGTGCACTTTTTAAAAATTTCATTTCATCCACCTATGACATTTTCACTATTGTTTCTTCCTAACCAACTATTTCTATTTTTCCTTTTTTACAAAGGAAATATGTTGAATATCCAGGGATTTAATTTTATGCATGTTAAAGATTTTTAAATCTTTATATCAAGCTGAGGTTTTGTATGTCATATTCCATTAATCAGTTTCAAGGTGATTGATTTTCCCACCTGCCCTGGGGCAATTAAAATTCTAAACTGTCCAATACTAATTTATCATCATCTCTTTAAAACCTGTGCCTCCCTCCATGTCCAACTGAGAGACTAGATCCATCTGGTTGTCCTAATTTGAGATCTAGAAGTGTTGTTTTTATTCTTTATTTCTTTTTATCTTTCATCTTTGCTCAAGATAAAAGGGGCTAGAGAAACAGCTCAGCATTTAAGAACACCGGCTGTTGTTGTAGCTGACTGAGTTGGCTTCCCAGCATCCACATGGTGGCTAACAACTATCCTAACTTCCATCCCAAGGCATTTGAAGTCCTCTTCTGACCTCCATGTTCTTTGCATGACACAGGTGCACTTACGTATATGTAAGCAATACATTCATAAACATAAAATTAAAAAAATATTTTTAAAAAGAGATATCAGACAATATTATCAAGTTGACAGTTTTTCATAAATTGATCCATAGATTAATACAGTTCTTAATAATTAATTAATTATTAATAAAAATTTTAAGGTGTTATTTTTTGAATGTTAACAAGCATGTTTTAAAATTTGTATAGAAATGCAAAAACTCCAGAATAACAACACAAAACTGAAGAAAACAACAAGATTAGAAGGCAGAGACTACCCAACTTCCATGGCTTGCTACAAAGTTATATTAATCAAATAAGTGTAGCAATTCCAAAAGAACAGATACATCAAATAAAGTGCTCATAAATAGAACCACATAAATAAAACCAAGATATCTTTGACAATGGAGCAAAGGTAATTCAAGGAAGAATGCATAGTTTTTTCTAAAAATAGTACAGGAACATTTGGATGTCTTAAGAACAAAGGAACTAACTTCCAACATAAATTACCCTTTAAAAAATTTAAAATCAAATGAAACAAATTTAAATTAAAATCTAAACAGACAGTGTGAAATAAAATTATGTGGTTTACAATTTGGTAATGAGTTTTTGTGTCTATATAAAGTAAAATGTATCCGACATTAACTCCATGTTTTAATAATTTTAATTGTATATTTTAGTGACATTAAATACATTCACATTGTTGTGTAAGCAATACATTTATAGACAGTATCAGGAGCCAAGTCCATGAAAGGAAAGATTGATATTAGATTTTCCTTAAAATTAGACACTTCTGCACTAAGAATGACACTATGAAAAGAATGGAAAGGCAAGCTACACATTATGGAAAAATTACAAAACACATATTGAAAAGAATTTTATCTAAAATATACATTTTATTCCCAAAAGCTCAAGAAGAAAACAATAACAGTTAATTAATCAGAACAAAAAAATCATCAAGGATTATGTTTTTATGGAAAATCAGCAAATAAAAATATGTTCAGTAACACGTTATCAGGGAATATTCAATACAAACAAAATGATGCTACCACACAGCTATTAGAATAGCTTGAGCCCAGAACACTGATGCCAGCAGGTGCTGATGAGTTTGTGGGGAAAGAGAAATGCTCAGTCATTGTTGGTAGGAATGCAAAAATGGTACTACCATTTGGAAGGACACTATAGCAGTTTCTCACAGACCTAAATATACTCTTAGCAAATGATCAAGCAATATGTTCCATATTTTCCCAAATGAACAAATGAGTTATTTTTTTTTAATGTTCATGACACAAACATTTATTCAGTTTATTTCTGTTTTATTCAGAATGAACAAAACCTGGAAAGAACTAAGTTGCCCTTCAATAGGTGAATAGATATATAAACCATGATATGCACAGATAATAAAATATCATTCAACTACCAAAAGAGTTAAGCTATTAAGCTATGCAAAGCCATACAGGAACCTTTAGTGTATATTACAAAGTAAAAGAGGCAAGCTGGAAATCTGTAGATCATATGATTCCAATCACATTATTGTGGAAAAGGAAAAACTATAGGAAAATGAAATGACTTGTGGTTGACTAGGATTTGGCAGGGGTGGTGTGGGGGTACGGGGGACTGAGAAGGGTTACACAAGAAAGGGAAGGAGGAACCATTGTGGATATCTGGGGCAAATGATTATTTTGCATGAGACTGTAAGATTTAGGTATCATATTGTGTTGTTCTACAATCCTTAATATTGCACAACTAGTGGTGGAAACTACAGGAAGTGTTCAGGTGTGAATCAATTTTGAGTCATCTGTTGTAGTAAGTATACCACATTAGGTCAAGAGATCAACAAAAGAGGGAAATCTGGGCAGTGATTTGTACTTCAAGTATATAGAACTCCCTGAACTTTCACACAACTTTCTATATAAGTATAAAAGTATTCTAAAGGCATTGAACTGTCTTCTAAATCTGCTCCTCAACCCCATCTGGACTGACACCCCCTTTGTCTCAACCTGCATTTTTGTTCACCTCTGTAAATAGGATAGCACTCAACCTAGTAAACTTGTCTTTAGTTCCATTTACTTCAAATCCATTCTTCACATTGCTTCCAAAGTGGCATTTCTAAATAGAAAATTGTATTATGATACTTTCCTGTTTGATTTATTTCAGGACTTTCTATCACCTCACTCTTTTTTAAAAAAAACTGTATTGAGAATTTCATACGTGTATATAAGGTTTTTGGTCAAATCCATAAATCCATGCCCACTCCCTCCCCTCCAACTTCCCCCCCTCTGAAGAGGTAACACTAAAATCTTTAAAGGATTAGACACAAGGTCTCAAATGCTTTTGACATTTTTGGCCTTTGGAACAGAGTATGTTGCTAAGAGGCACAAGGACATTTTGATTTTTAGCCAAGAAACTGACTACATTTCTTCGGGGTCTTTTTACCCTAACTACCTAACCAATTCCTACCTCCTATTATTATCACACCATCCTCTGAAGGGGTTACCCAAATTGCCAATGGGGAATAGGGATGCAGACTGCTCTGGCTTCTTCCATGCTGAACAGGGATGCAGGGTGAGGCAATTTGAGTGCCCCTTCAGTGGGTCTATCTAAAAGACTCCCGAATTGCATAACTCTTGTCTCTAAGGGAAGAAGAAAGTCCTTGAATCATGAATAAGAGATGTGAAGGAGAAGTGTGTGTTTCCTCATGCAATATCATTATTGACTTAGTTTTCTGCCTACACTATCTTTGTGAGAATGTACATGCTATTTTACTGGTTTGGGGGACTTCTGATCAACTACCCCTATCTACCTAGAATTCAACTTCTCATTTAAAGAAGAATTCACTTGCCATTTTTGCTCTCTCAGTTTCTTCTGCATTCTAGTCTCAATCATTTGTTCCCCTATCTGCTTGCCAAAACAAACTGGTAGGCTCCTCATGCATAAATTCCATGCTTTTGGTTTGTTGCTTTCCAGTTGCATATTGACCTTTATTTTCACTACAAATTGATGTAAAACCATATAATCAAATTCAATATATAAATGCCTTAAGGGTTCTCCATGTGTGACAACCTACATAGGCAATGGTAGCAGATGCAAATTCTTTTTAAAGATAAAAATATAAAGAGACAATTTTTCATCTGATAGAAGAAAAATATTAACCAACTGAAATAATGGCTAATAAACGAGAAGTTAAAAGGTGTTAATGACTTCCAAATAAGATTTAAATGATTAAAGATGTGTTTTAAAAAGATGAGTTAGGCACTTGAAAAAAATAAAAAATGGGAGAAAGTAGGGACAAAGGACTAATTCCCAGGTTCTTTTGGTAATTACTAACCAATAAGAATGCATGGAACAGAAGTAAGCCTTAAAACGAAATCAAGAGGTTAACAACAATTCACTAAATTCAGAGGTAGCTGAGACTAAAGGACAATATTGTTGTTCATTTCTGCCTGAGTGAAAAACAGTCAGGATTGGGACCACTGACAGACAGCAGAGGCATTTGCAGAGAGAGCCATACTCAACAGAGTTTTAATTTAAAATGGATTGGTACATTATACAAAATTAAAGGTAAAATCAGGACACTTCGTTCGGAACAGACAATTCTTTTGTACTTCAGTGTTCCTATTACCTCAATAACACAACACAAACGCCATGTTTTCATTTAAAATAAGTTTATTAAATAGAAGTATGCTGTTGAATTATTTGCTGTGATCCAAGTATTTTCCCAGTAATTATGCCTAACACATGATTTATTCCAGGTCTATTAGTAGATTAAAATTTTTTTCTCCTTTATCAATGCTCTCTTACTAATTATACCAAACATGATTTACTTCATGCTTCTGAATAGATTATAACTATTAGTTTGACTTTTTTTTCTTCAGTACTAATGACACAACTCTGCATGAAAGCCTTTATTTCTTAAATATATCTGCAATTTAAACCTACCAGCAATTCATGAACTTTCTCTTTTCCTTCCAGTATTTCCAAGCAGAAGATCTCATCTTTTTATCTGCATTTTGCATAGTTTTACCTTTTTAACTCTTGCCCTTTCACTAGGCATTTTTTTTTATAAGTAACACTTCTTGCTCTCCAGTTATTTTTCACCTTCTTTTCTCATTTATTTCTTACTTAACCTCTTGCAATTTGTCTTCTGCCAGTTCTCCTACATTAATGTTTCTCTAAAAGGTCACCATTGACCGAGGTCTTCCGGTATTCAAAAAATTTGGTCTTCTTTGCATTCTGTGGAACTGGATAGACCATTTAAACTATCTGTGAGGGCTGGAGGAATGGCTTAGTGGGTAAAAGCACTTGTTGAACAAGGCTGAAAATGTACATTTAAATCCTAGTGCCCATCTGGAAAGCTGGGAGTAGCCATGCACTGGTCGTAGACCGCAGCGCTAAGAGAGGCAGAAACAGCAGGACCACTGGTGCCTGCTGGCCAACACTCTAGCTCTACTTTCAGTGAAAGACTGTCTCAAAGTAACAAGGTAGGTGGAGATAACACAGGTCATATGATGCCCTCCTCTGGCCTCCATGCCGGCACAGCCTTATGAATCCATGCACACTCATTGTTGACATCCACCAGACATGTATACCACACTCTCATACGTGCATGACAAATAATACTAATTATAATGATGATGATGATGATGTCAATTGTAGTGCTCCTGCATTTCAAGCGAGATCATTTTGTCAGAGATGTCTGTGATAATCTTAAAGAGAATGAAATAATTCTAGATTAGGGAGCCCAAAACCCTGTTAACACAGGTTCTGAAAACTGATCTGTATTATTAAAATTACATGGTATACCTGAAATTCTTTCCTCCCTTACAAGCCATGGCTTGCCCTTGTTCAGAGGTCACTGACTCCATCACATTTTCATTCCTCATCTCGTAACTGAGACATACCTCAAGTATCAAAGATTCTTGAATGAAGAACCCTTCAAGTCTGTGTTCTCCCTGACTTTCTGTCTGAGACACCAGGCACCCACTCTAACTCTCTAGAGGATGGAAAAATAAAAATGATGCTCTTTAACAGCTAATTTTACAACATCATAATTCGTGTACACAGGTAGACAGAGGGAAGTTTTAATTAATTTCCACATTTATTATGCCTGTGTTCCCTGATTTCTTCATACAATGGCATTACTTTCTGTTATCAAGTATTCCTATGAGTTCAGCAGTACTATGACCGCCTCCTCTTCCTCCTGCTGCCTCAGCCTCTTTTTGACTTATGGCTATGCTAGTCCTAGAACAGGCATTGCTTTCTCTTTATTTCCAGGTTGTGGCCCAGCCACATTTTGATGTTTATGTCTTCACTGTAATCTGGAAACTTTTGGGGACAGTCCTATATTCTTATATGTAGATTCCCCCAACCCACAGATAGCCCACAAGGAATTTACACTTACATTTTGGCAGTTGTTTCCTGCCTTCTCCATTGTCCCATTTGTGTGCATCATGTCTGAGACCTGGGATTCCATTCTGCTGTTCTTTTCCACATCCAGCAGACCCAGTGGGTTCCCCTCAAGCAGCCTGGGCTGAAGAAGGGAATGTATGGACTTCACACTGTATCTTTCTCCCCAACTATCTACCTAATTTGCTGATTCTCTCCTATCTTGTATGGCAGCTAGAGGAATGCCCTTTTGCCTACTTACATTAATCCTTGTGATGATTTGAATGAATGTCCCCCATAGGCTCAAATATTTGGACACTTGGTCCCCAGTTTCTGGGCTGTTTGGGGAGGGTCATAGAACCTTTAGAAGGTGTGACAATGCTGGAGGTAGTCTTAAGACTTACCTAGATTCCAGTTTCACTCTGCTGCCTGTGCCTGCTTGAGGAAAGGGGCACTTAATTTTCTGCTCTGGCAAGCTTGCTGCCATGCTTCCAGGCTACTATGGACTTGTTCCCCTTGGAACCCTAAGCAAAATAAACTCTTCCTTCTAAAAGTTACCTTGGTCATTGTGTTTGCCTTAGCAATAGAAAATAACCAATACAATTTACCTTCTCAATTTTTAACTAGTTCCTTTTAAAATTAGGATCCTGCAGATGTAAAGTTATGTATATGTGCTTTGTATAATTCAAAGGATACTGGGATACTTCCAAAAAGATGTTAAGAGGAAATTGTGATTAAAACAGGATGGTTGAATCAAGCTCAGTTTATATATTACATATCACTTCATCATAAATGTCCACACATATAGAAACTACTACAAATATTTCTAACAGCATGTTCTAATATAAACAGTCATGTAAAAGAATTGCTAAATTAATACTTCATCAATACATTATAAAATCATCATATGTTAAAGAAGACTATCATTCTGTATGATTTTTAAAAGTGATGCTCAGTATCAAAAATTATAAAGCACTGCACTATTGAAACCTAAAACTCATAGCACTAATTATAAGTAAAAATATTTTACCTATTAACTAACATTTTATGCTACCAGGTTAATTTTCCCCTGGAATGTATTTTCAAAGAACTCTTCTATTTTGTTTTCTTTTTAAAGAATATTAATTCAACAGCTTTAGCTCCATCTCCAAATGGTTGTTTATCTGAGCTCAAGCATTGTATTTACAACTCCTGCTGACCATTTCTACAATTCACATAGCTATCAAATCTATTCAAGTCCGAAATAACTTAATCATCTTATGTTCTCCAAAATTCTTGTGTCTGCAGTATTTTCAGTGATACGACCTTTCTCCCACTTAAAGAATGTGCATATTCTTTGTTCTCTCACCCTACTTCCTCCTCCACAGAATGCTAATTTTGTTTCCATGTTAAAAATTATTTCACTTATCTGATAATTCACTTATCTAATAATTCTAATCACCATCCTAGTCCTGTCATTTTGAAATTTCAGGTAGGCATACTACAATTACCTTCTATCTTATCCTCCAAAATTCTAGGTGCTCTTCTTACTAGTAATGTGCTTTATTACAGTATCTATGACCTTTGTTAATTTTGTTTGTCTTCATTAGGGTTTAAAATAGATTTTAATTGTATTATCAGGTTTCTATTCAAAAGTCTAGTAGCTCAATGAGGATCCACTTCTCTCATCTGATTGCACTCTGTGAACCACATGCATCTAGCTAGCCTCTGGGAGCATCCAGCATTCCTTATTTTGCTTCATTACTGAAGTTATGAGTCTTACTTTGAAAGCTTCTGTCTAGTTATTTTCTATATAAATTTTAACACTGAATAGCACCTCTGTGGTTTCTAAATGACATATTGAATCATTCTCATTGAAACCTTTTATAGGTATGTAATGTTTACTTTTTCCTATATCACCCAATTCAAAACCATGAGGACTTGGCAAATTGTGCTGAAGTCACTATTAATTCTATAGGCCAGGGAGAAGTTTCTACTTGTATTTGTTTGTATTTTATGCCTATGAGTGTTTTGCCTCCATGTATGTAGCTATATCATGGTGCATGCAGTGCCCATAGAAGCCAGAAGAAGACATGAGATCCCCTGAAACTGGAGCTACTTGTAGTTGTCAGCTGCCTTGTAGGAGCTGAGAACCAAACCTGGGTCCTCTAGAAGAGCAGCCAGTCTCTTAACTGCTGAGCCATCTCTCCAGCCCCTCTTTTCAAGAATAAATAACTACTAAATGCATGAGATTTCAAACACTTCCTAATAATGGCTGTTCTTTTATAATTCATTGCCTGAAAAAATAAAATAAAAATTTGTAGGTTAGAAATGCTTGAAATTTACTTTGAATTCATACATTTACCAAGTTTTCCTACGGTGCCTACATATGGGCTACATGCTGAACACTACGTGTTAAACAAAATCAACACTGATACCATCTGTCTACTACTTATACTGCATTTAAAATTTTAAATATGTCTGTAACACAATGCACAAATTAAGTGTAAAAAATAATTTCACTTGATTTTGCATTTGTCATTTAAAGTCAATCACTTCTGATATATATAT
>NW_008358866.1:5177544-5183127 GCF_000622305.1 Nannospalax galili | reverse complement strand
ACAGTTTTATAAAAATAACAATATTATTCTAAATGAATACATCTGATAAAAATGCAAAATTTTCACTTCTCCTGTGTCTGTTTGAATTGCAAACTTAGTATGCCCACTGAGTTTTCAATAATTATTATGAGGAGTGAGATGCTTTCGTATCAATTTCTGTGCATTAAAAGTGCTACATGAAAGGTTACTATTTTTTATGTTGCTTTGTTTATTGTACTCCACTAATGAATTTAGATAGAAGAGAAATGATTAAAATGTTTCTGTGGGTGGCTTCATATGACCCATAGGCTTTCTGACGGAACTTTAGAATATATAATATATGGAACTTAAGAAAAAAATATATATATAATATGTGTGAAATAGAATCTTTAAACTACCGTGGTAAACCTTGGTAATATGATTTTTTATTGTCACTTTATCCCAAGGGAAAATGTTTTAATACACTTAACGTGTTTGAAATGCTGACTTTGTCAATGTGAGGCTATGTAAATGCACATTATTAGTATCTACTTGAAATCCAGCCTTCAATATTTATCTCTTCACTTTTGAGTCATGTTACCCCAAACCTAAAGACAGAAGCTCCTTCCAGTTCTGGGGTAAAGATTCGTTTCTTCAACAGTCTGAAGAGAACAGGAAGAAATCACTGTGGTTTGTTCAGTCTGTGTCTTCCTGTCTCCTGTGTGTTACATCTGAGCTGCCTCTGCACTACACCTCTGAGCCTGACCATTACCTATGTAACTTGTCTAATACTACTCAACTAGGGATTTGCCTTTTTTGAAAGTTCATCTGGATATGATGATGTCTTATTCTAAAACTCCAGTTGAAATCTTACCTTGAGTTCCCCACATAGAGCTTTTTGAAGCTTCAAATGGGCATATGGCTATTGAACATTTGATCACTAGGCGTGACTAGCAATTGCAGTATGTCTGATATAATGGCTTGAAATGTAAGAGACACACTAAACTGTGAACTTTTCTAGACTGTCACCTTTGGATAACATTTCCCTTCAAGCCATTGGACCTTTGCAGCCCAAAGAGATGAGTCTGTTTCCTAATGACTGCCAAGTAGGTAGGTTTCAAATCATATCTCAAAATTCGTAAGACGTGCATTTTCCTATTTTGGAAAATAAGTTCACTTTGCACCCCTTGCTTGCCTTTACCATGCTTTTTATATTTTTTTTAACTTGGAAGTCCCTAGATCATTCTTACAAAGAGAAGGTTCTATGTTAGAATTATGATGTCCTAGTACACTTGGAGTGCCATAAGTCTCACCTTCTTGGGCATTCTTCAAGAATGCACCAGCATAACCAAAATGAGGTTTTCATAAGCCTCTTCAGTTTTCTTCAATAACCTCTTAAACGCCATCTTTAATAAGTGCACAGGCAACAAATATTCAAATGCATTTTATGTAGTGAACTGTTGAGCTACACTTTGAAGTCTGCTTGTTAAACTATAATAACTTAAATTTCAGCATCAAGTTTTCTTTACAGGATCACAGGCACAGTTTTATCTGAGTTCTTCATGAATATTTGAACAAAATATTCAGTGTAAAAATATTTTAATGAAAACATAGGCTGTTTATTAAAGAATGTCTAAAACCACCATTTTCCCTCACATGTGCCTAAGTGTATAATTAAATGGCATCTAATTAGACTCTCTTACTTGAGAGTGTACAGCTATACCCATCATTCTGCTATTAGAAAGAATTAATGAATTTACATACAATAAAAGCTTTCGGGGAGACCGGCTAATTAATATTTATCATGAACAAATACAAGAAATACAAAGAAAAAATTCAGTAGAGTTTAGGCAGATATCAGTCCTAGCAAATAAATAAATGCCTATTGAATTATTTATCCTGGCATTTTTTTTAAAGTGTAGAATCACTGGTTTGTTTCCTTCATCCTACTTTGCAAATAAAGTCAGAAAGAGAAAAGTTTTTGACTGATATAAGGTGTATATTAAGTAGAAGGGTAGTAGAATTTAAGGTTAGAGTAAAATTTGAATACTTACTCATTTACTAGCTGTGCAAACTTCAAAATCGCTATGCCTGGTTCAGGCAGTTCTGAGGATCAGACCCAACCCTCTTGCATGTTAAGCAAACACTCTATTAACTGAGCCTCATTACCAGCCCTTTAAAGACAATATAATGAGTAATATTGTGACTCACTCCCATCATCATTACAGCACCATTAATGCCAGCCAAAATATATAAACAATCTAAGTATCTATAGGTTATGAAGTGATTTTTTAAGTGGTACATACAATGCAATACTATTTGCAACAACATGGATAAAAGCAGCATATTATTTAAAACAAGTCACACACAGAAAGGCAAATAGCACATGATCTTAATATAAAAAGTTGATCTCAGGGTTGGAGAGATGGCTCAGCGGTTAAGAGCACTGACTCTTCTTGCAGAGGACCTGGGTTCAATTCCCAGGACCCACATCGTGGCTAACCACCATCTATAACTCCAGTTCCAGAGGATCAGGCAACTACTTCTGATCTCCCTGGCATTGCACAACATGAGTGCACTTACATACATGCAGGCAATTCATTCATATACATAAAATAAAAATAATAAATATTTCTTTTTAAAGTTGATCTCACTAAAGAGAATGAAAACTACCAGATATGATTCTGGGCAAGGTAGGGAGAGATTGATTAGTGGGTACTCAGTGACAGACAGGAACAGATGTTCCTATCTGTCACTATAGTATACTGTACAGTAGGTGAAGATATATAAAATATACAGCATATTTTTAAAAGCTAGAGAAATGATTTTTGTTGGTTTTGCACCATTACATGAATATGTGAGAAGGTAAATATAATTTGCCTTACTGCAGATCCCCTGGAACCAGAGTTACAGACAGTTGTTAGCTGCTTCATGGGTGCTGGGAACCAGACCCAGGTCCTCTGCAAGAACAGCCAGTGCTCTTGACTGCTGAGCGATCTTTCCAGCCCTCAATCCTTCCTCTTCTTGAATCAGTTTTCACTGACTTTTATTTTTACCTCCGCTTGCCATCTCAGCTTAGTTTGCAGATTCAAAACTTTTCTGTGGACACCTTCCTACAACTCATTTATGTATACTATAAACATCCATGCTACTGAAATTGATCTGTAATCCAAGTACAAGAAAGTTCAGCTGCAAGCAAAATGAATCAATAAAAAGAGTCACTGAATCAGAGTGATCAGAGTGTAGACTGTTTGAAAGCAGACAAACAGTTTCACAGTGCTCAACAGACAAGAGAGGGGGTGGATTACAGGAGCAGAGGCAGTGAAATCTGCCTGCAGATGCAGCTGCACGTTTTCCATTAATTTCAGTGAGGGACTCAGCATGAACAAGGATATAGTTTTTAGCCTGAAGCAATCTGTGTGGCTCCTAGCAACTTAGTTTTGCAACTGAAATGAGTCTCATGATATTCAGAGATTAAAGTTCAGCAATGCTATGGATAAAATCTAGGAAGGAAATAATTGAACATTGCAGATGTGAGGGTGAGCTGAGGAAGGTCTGTAGTTTACCAAAGTGTCAGTTTCACTGCATAATTTCAATTTTATTTCATTTTATGCAAACAGAGTTCTCTAGAAAGTGCTATCAAGGAATAAAAATCAACAAATAAACATCAAACAAGGAAATATTAAGGATTAAGAATGCAAGGGAAGTTCAAAAATATCAATGAGATAAACAATATCATATCTTAAAGGCTATGGAAAAGAATAAAGTCAGTTTCTGAAGTTCTGTGATTATGTCTTTGCACTAGATTACCTTAGAACGAAAACAGAAAAATCACTCATCCAGGAAAAAGGTGACTGCAAATAAGTGACTTCACACATCACATACTAAAGCAACGATAGGTCACTTTTGGGTCAAAATCAACTAAGTAAGACCAGCCGTAAAGGAGCATTTAAGGAGAATCATCAGAATTACATGTTGAGGAATCAACTCTTCCACATTTTTGGGCAATTATTACCTTCACAGAAATTCTTTGGCTATTAAACTTTCTCTCAAACCATTTTTCCCTGTCAACTCTGTGAAAATACACCAAGAGGTGCTATGCAAGGATGACAAGCTCTGTTCCTGCCTGTACTACCAGATCGGCCCCTCTTCCTTCTACTCTACAGTTGTGAACATTGTTGTCTGATGAAGACATCAATACGTATTGAAATTTAATTTTATGGGATACCGATTTTCCAATTGGGTTCTGTAGAGGTGGACTTTTGATGAGTTATAAAGATGTTGAAAATGCTAAATAAAAGTTATTTTTTGTAACTATTTTTAAAACCTTGAGAGGCAGACATGGTAATTCATGCCTACAATCCCAGCACCAAGAGGCTGAGAAAGATTCTTGAAGGCTGAAGGTGAGCCAAGGCTATAGAATGAGACCTTGTTTCTAAAAACTGAACAAAAACACAAAATCAAACATACCTGAGAGAAAGCAAATGTAAATAAAAGTGCTTTGCCTACCAAGTATTAATATGTTGTAATTCTCTTTTGCTAACTTTTGCAGTTTTCTCAGAATTCAGTCAAATGCTAAATTTGTAAATTTCATCTGTGTCCCATTGAAAATAGTCTTTCACCAATATATCATTAAGAAAATCTGTACTTGATTTTTTTTCTTTTATCCAGACCTTTGCATGTCTATATAATTATTAACATAAATTCCAAACAAAGTTCAGGCCAGTCTTTTCAGAACATGCTGGCATTGTTGTACAGGTATATAAAATCAAGCATTGCTTTAATCTGCCTTTGTCACTACAACAATGTGCTATAGACTGAGGCTGATTTATAAAATCTAAGAATTCATTTCTCAGTTATAGAGGTTGTAAAGTTCAAGATCAAAACCCAAGCAAGGTGTCTTGCAAGCTGCTGTCTACCTTCAAGATGGAGTTCTGTTTTCCTGGCCTCCACAGGGAACAAATGTGTCCTTCATAGCAAAAGGGACAAAATGGGTGATGTTTCACTATCAACTCCTTTTTTTTAAAAAGGGCACCAAATTCTGTATAAAAGGGGGAGGGGCTTCATTTCTTAATCACCTTCCAGAGGCCACCACTTCCAAGACGATTGCATTAGGAATCAAGTTTTGATATGAATTTAGAAGAGATCAAAAACATTTAAACCATAGAAAACTCATTGTATCATAGTTCACTATTGGGACCACATAGAACTAAAAAGTTTATGTATTACAAAAGACATCATCATTCCAGTGAAGAGTCAGCCTACAGAATATGGAAAACAACTTTGCCAACTATGCATGTGAAACTAATAGCATTTAGAATATACAAGACATAAAAAAATCTAAACTCCAAGGAAAGAAAAAAATCCAATAAAAAATGGGGCATGGAACTAAACAGAGTTCTCAAAAGAAGAAACAAAAGTTGCTCATTTATTTTTTAATGTTCAGTGTCCTTAGCCATTGGGGAAATGCAAATAGAACCACTCTGTGATTTCATCTTTACATCAGTCAGAATGCCTAAGATCAATAAAAAGAAAAAAGTTAACACCTGTTGGCATGGATGGGGGGAAAGATGCACAATTACTCATTGTTTGTGGCAGTGCAAAGTGGTGCATCAAATATATATA
>NW_008358866.1:5172374-5177446 GCF_000622305.1 Nannospalax galili | reverse complement strand
TCTATCTCCTACAACAGAGATATTTGCTTATACATGTGCATTGCTACTTAATTCATGATAGCCAGCAAATATAAACAGCCTAGATGTCTATCAAGTGGTGATTGAGTAATGAAAATATGATACATTTATGAAATAGAATTTTATCCAGCTATTAAAAAAGTAAAATTATGAAATTTTCAGGTAAATGTATTGAAGTAGAAACAGTCATTCTGAGTGGAATAACCCAGGCCCAGAAAGGCATTCACCACCATATAGTCTCTCTGATATGCAGGAGGTAGCTTGGACTCTTTAGTTATGTGTTTAAATTGTAATATCAGTAGAAGTTGGAAAATGTACTAAGGTGTCATAAAAAGATTTTTAAGGGAGTGGGATAAAACACAGGTGATATAGAAGGGGAAACCATAATACAGAGCAGGAAGGGCTAATGGTGGGGAATGGGAGGGAAGAGTAAAGTAGGGATTATAGGCAGGGATAACTCACATTAAAGGCCTTCTAAAAAGCCATAATGAAACATACACCTATAGAAGCTTCCTGAAGTGCATGCACATATAGGTATAAAGGGAGCATGAGAGTATAAATGGAGTTACCCCATAACAAAAGCACAATGCCACTCTCAGATAACATAGGCTATCAAATGAAAAGTCCAGTCCTAGGTAAGGTATTTTCCACTTGTGAGTCAGTTGGATCCCTCACCAGAGAAACTTCTTTCTGAAGTAGATGACACTTAACAGAGAGACCAATAATTAGACAGTGTGCAGAGAATGAGACCGTGATATGTTCAGCCCTAAATGGAACATCTATGTCATACCCCCTTCCCTCCCAGGCTCAGGGGTCATCACAAAGGAGGGGAAAAAAGACTGTAAGTACCAGGTGTTGTGAACATCTGCAGTGTTTTCTGGACATAACAAGCCATTGCACATATGAACTCACAATGTTTGTGACAGCATGCACAAGACCTGCATAAGACAAGCCAAACATGAGGGAGGGGGGTTATAAAGTCCACCCCTAGCTGAGATGCTATTGGTAAGTTAATGGCTGCTGGTGGAGGGGAAATCCATTGTCTTTAGGAATATGGCCCTTGAGAGGCTACCCATGCTTTAATAAATGGCCCTACACTCATGCATATACTGGCAACACAAGTGGACTCAATTGGTTTGAAAAGGTAAAAGCATATGAAGTCTGGAGGAGGAGGTGGCTGATATGTTTCATAATTTATTTTTATAAAATGTTAAAATTAAATAATAGTCTTTAAAAAAGAATCTCACAAAATGTGAACTGAATTCACTGAAAAAGGAATAAATAAAAGGTAGCGACCTAAATAGCTTTAAACCAAGGTAAAATTACAGACACAAAGCACCACGGACAGCACTGTCATAGATCCTTAGACGAAGTTGTTTCCCATGGATGTACCAAAAGGTTTTTTAAAAAGCACTATTCACATTCAATGTAGTGACCAGCTACCAATAGTTCCTTGGCTAAGGTTGGGGGCTCCTGCCCATTTTTCAAGTTCTATGCTGGTTTTTGCTGATTGAGTCTGCACGGGCCTTGTGCATGTTGTCACCATTGCTGTATGTTCATATGAGCAAGTTTCCAGAGGCCCGAAAGACTCTGTTTCCTTGTGGTCATGCACAACCTCTGGCTCTTACAATCTCCCCCTTCCACAATAGTCTGAGAAATTTTTACGCAACTCTAGGTATATAGGTCTCTACAATATACCTGTATATATATATATATATATATATATATATATATATATATGTAATGACACTTCAACAGCAATGTGTATACATCCAGACCTTTATTTCTAGTAGAGTGTTGCAACAAAAGCCCTGACCTCTGAATATATGCAAGATAAACTGAGCTGTCTTTTATTGTGAACAAATATGCAGTGCTAAAATAATAGTAGTAACAAGGATGAAACTAAGCCATAGGAACCCAGGTGCCAATTGCAAAAGGCTCCCAGTAGCTCAAGCTGTGAAATAAATCAATATTGGAATAAATTCCAGAGCAAAACTGAACATCTATGACTCTATGATATGAATGTTTTTACACCACCAAAATAATTTCATTTGTGAAAATCCTAACCCTAAGGTGGTGGTTTGAGGAAGTTAGCATTTTCAGAGGTGATTAAGTCATAGGCTTGAGCATTCATGATATAATTAGAAGCTCCATATGACAGAGACAAAAGAGAGATCCTAATTCGTCTCATGAAGACACAGCCTTATGAAACTATCTATAAACTGGGAGGCAATTGCCCACTAGCAACAAAATTGATTTCCCCTTTGATGTTGGTATTCTCAGAACCAGCACAGTGATGAATGCATGTATACTGTTTATGATGCACCCAGATTATCATATATTTGAATAGAACCATTCATGGGTGAATTAAATGACATAAGATACATTTATAAATATGTAATAGTTCTCTACACATGTCTATAAATAAATGATCAATTATGTAATTAGATGAGAAGAGAAGGATCTCTGTGCATAAGATTCTACTACTTCAGGGACATGGGACATAGTCTCTACATAGCCACATGTTGATGGAGAAGAAAGCAAATGTGAGGAACTCATCCCTTCTTCACTTTCTGAAACTCTTGGTGAGGAAGTGCAGAACAGAGAGTGGTATGGGTAGGTCCTGAATGTTTATAGATATTGAGAAAGAAGAGGAAGCACAAAAGAAAGTAGAAAGTCAAAAGCATCACTGTTTGTGCTATATAATGCTTATCTTTGAAAAGTATACTAAAAACCATTAGAAGTCAAGTGCTTATTTATCATCGTTTGACTCCCTGCTCATATCAAATACATATACACACACACACACACACACACACACATATATGTATATATATATATATATTTTTTTTTTTGAGACAGGGTCTCCCTATACTCCAGCTGTCCTGGAACTCACTATGTAGACCAGGCTGGTCTTGAACTCACAGAGATCCACCTGCCTCTGCCTCATGAGTGCTGGGATTAATGGCATGCACCACCATATCATATTTTCACTCTGCTTTGTATAAACTTTTGGTGTCTTTGATGACTGTACTTTTAAACTCCAGTATTCAAAGTTTGAAATTATTCAGCCTGGGAAACTGAGGCAAGTCTTCTAGAGGAACTTTATAAAATTATAAACTATTTTCCTGTGTAGTTTAAGTAACATGTTATTATGGATTTGTTTCTGCCTCTGTTTGGCTAGGTCTTTTCATGTTTGAAAGGAAATTGTCTCTCTTTATAATTACATGTGATTTACATCTAATTTACATCTAAGCTGCTTAATTTGAAACAATTCACTTACTCTTTTTCTAGCCAACAATATCATGAGATGATTAGAATCCCTAAACCTATGTATTTCTAGATGTGGTACCCATTGATAATATCAATCTTTTATATTGTTTAATGAAAATTTATCTTTAAATTTTTAAGATAAAAATGAAGTGAATTTCACAAATAGAAAAGAAATGAGGAAGAAATTGACAATATGCTATATTTGAAGAACATTTCTATGACCTGGAGATGTGGCAGCAAAGCAAAAAGAAACAACAATTCAGTCTAAGTGGATTTTATTTTATTTTTATAGAACTATTAACACTTTGATGAAAAAATCAGTTTGGTAAGCATCACATATATATGGGGCATTGTTTGTAAGATGCCCACATACATCAAAATCTGAGAATTTTCAAGTTTGTATAAGATGACATGGCATTTATATATCCATATAAATAAGCATATCTTTAAAAATCATCTCCCACATTATAATATTTAATACAATGTAAATGTTATGCAAACAGTGACTCTGTTGTTTAGGGAATAGTACATGTTCATTATAGGAGAAATATTTACTGAGCATTTCCAATCAATGGCTGTGAAACTCACAGATATGGAGGTCCAACTAACCATGAAACACAAGTGTGTCCACAAATGTACTACTACTAATGATGGTAAAAGGAAACCAAAGCGCTTACTAGATTTGTAAAACCAGAATATCCTATCCTTTGTATATAATTGTTTATGGATAAAGTGTTTCATAGTCGTGATGACTATATATATATATATAACTTTCTGAATTTAATAGTTCCTTTGTAAAGTATGAGAACATTTTCAGACATCCAAATTATTGTTTTTAAATAATCCATATATCCAGTTCTCTATAATATTATTTCTTATAATATCACCTAATATTTCCTAGAATCCATTCTAACTGAATGAGCTCCAGCTAAAGATTACTTAGTATAAGTTCCCAAAGAATCAGTGTATTAAATGTCTTTTAAAAGTCAAGTTTTCAGAATATATACCCACATCTTGAATATGTACTTGCTACCTGCACATTTTCAAGTTGTGTCAAATTGAAAGAACATTGACCTAATAAAGTATTGAATTCCACTTTGATTACATTTGAGCACTGCAATTCTAACATATTTGGATATTTACTTTGATTGTGTTTTTGTCTTCAGGATAAGTTACTGTGTTATGTGCACATGTGTTGATATGTGTATAAACAAAAATGAAAGTTTCTCCCTATTTCTTTGGAAGCATGCCAGACTAAAAACTACATGATTCACATTATCACAAATTTCTACTTTGGGGAAAAGGTTATTTGGAAATTTTAAAGACATCGTGTGCTGCTATAGATGATATAAATTAAAACATTATGTACTTACATATGTAAAATATTATGTACCTAAGCAGAAAAATGGGGAAAACATGCTTTCAAGTCATTTTTAGGAAAAATCTGCACCATAATGAAATGCCTTGTTATATCAAGAGGTTAGTAACTTAATGCAGAATTCCTTGTTCAAGAACAGCACTGAGATGAAAGTACAGTTTATTATATCAGTGAGAATCACTTCAAGAATTTTATTTGGTTTGCTTTACTGTGCTTCAGATGGAGCCTTGTGTTCTGTGGTAGGTAGATAGATACTCTTGGGTGTTAGGGTTCCAAACAGCAGCAGTTTCCCCCCTCCCCAACAGGGAGCTCACCTTGACCTTTGAAGTCAAGGGAAACAAACTCTGCTGAGAAGCAGCCTGACTTTCCTCTGACCTCCAAAGATAAGCAGATTCTACCTGTT
>NW_008358866.1:5169250-5171661 GCF_000622305.1 Nannospalax galili | reverse complement strand
CTTCCCTTCCCTTCCCTGACATCTTTCCCTTCCCCGAGGGAAAGGTGCCCCGTGCGAAATAAAGCTGTATCCCGCTGAGAATTCCATCTGTGCCTCGGTGCCTTCCTCCATCCTCTCACTCTCTCCTGCTCTCTACCTATCATTGGGATGGAGCAGCATTCCAAGCCCACTTTAAAGAAAGAATTTTGAACGCTTCATAAAGGCATTAAAAGTGCACTTAAACTAGAAAGCTGTCTTTGAACTTTCTTTAGATTCTCCAGAAAAGGCTACCAGGCCAAATTTTATGCTAGAGTACAAGGTAGGAACATTGAGGGGAAGGTGAAGAAGTAGAATATGAGGGACAGCAAATGCAAAAGGAGAGCACGAGGGAACTGACTGTGCCTCTGCAGCAGCTGGATGCTATTCACAAGGTATTTCCAGGGAGACACTGAGCCACTCCCATCACATCTTGATAATCTAGCTAGGAGAACAAGATGGGGTAAGATCTCCTAGCCTTCAAAGTTGTCGTCCGTAGGTGCTGACTCCCAGCATATCCACATTTTATGGAACTGGGCTGAAACAACATGGGGCCCAAAGGTGGGAGGCATGAGTGCTGCCATTGCTGAGAACTGATAGAAATTGTTTAGTCAGTTTAGGATAAAATGACCCCAAAAGAAACATGACCAATTGTTTCATCTTGGCTAAGAGCTGGATGTGTCCTTGAGCCAGCCAGTACACTTGTCCTTGCCTGAGGCCTGAGATAATGAAGCTATCTGGTTCCACCATAGTTAAAATCTGGGGATTCCAGGAAGTGGGTCTGGTCTTTTTCCTTATCTCCTTTCCCCAAAGCAGTATTCTTTTCCTGAAAACCATACTGAGGACCTGACTAGAACCTCAAAAGACCTGGACATCTGGAATGGGAACTAGACTGACCAACTCTTCTCCCTCTACCATCCTCTCTCCTCTAAGTTCCTGAGCAATGAGTCTCAATAAAAGTCCATTCCTGGGGACTCTTCCTGTTGTATGGGAGAGCTGCCTTTCTTATCTTTCCTAATATCCTATAATAAAATACCTCTTTCTAAAACTCATTCTCTCTGGTCAATGAATTTAATTCTCAAATTGGTTATACAAGAATGGGAAAACATCTGGCTTGAGGTGGCTTTGGTGGCTGGTGGGTCTCCGGGACCCTAGTTTCTCAAGCTAAGCCCAACAGAGCTGAGAAAAGGTCCATTGCACTCAAAGATACCTCAATATTCCTGCATCACTCAGTTTTGATTCCAAAGAATAACATTAACGCCACAGCTGTGATGCTTATCTATGATGTACTATTACTATGTTAGTACCAGGAAGACTGTCAGACAGTAAAGCAAGAGCAAACACCTGTGGGTGATATTGAAATAGAGTCCAGTCCACATGTATGCCCTGGAAAAGTACCCATAGATCTCCTTCATAGTACATCACTTTGCTCTTTTTGAAAATTAGCTACAAATCAGAGTTTCAAGTGAGAAAAACCATAGGTAAACTATAGCTTTGTAGGTGTTAAGTGACTACTATATATTCTAGATGTTTGAGTCACTCCAGATCCTTGTTATGCCTTGTATCTGCTTTCTCTGTAATTGCAGGTATCATGGAAGGGATCTCTCATTTCCATTTTACTATGTATTTGGTGGTGTGATCCTTTTCCTGTGAATTTTTCCCTACTTACTTGGTCTTATTTCATATGCTTTATCAGCAATATTCACCAAACTGTGAAACTTAGGAAATGAAGCACAGCATACTAGTAAGAAATAAAAATTCTTAAATAAGAGTGATTGGGTTGGAATGCAGACTATACCTCATAGAAACCGCATGATCTTGGGCAAGTTATTTTCCTTGTCTATAAAAAACAAGCAGGCACTCACTGAAGGGCTGCGGTTGGAGGTTTTATGAATATATATATATATATCCTATATTTTTATAAAGCACTACTATAAATTTATTGTAAACATTTTGCCAATTTTTTTTCTAATTAAAATTAACTATTTCCTCAGGAATCTCCTTTAATTTGCAATTGCTTTTAGTTTGGCCAAGGAGGAAAATACTCTTTTTGGTAGATAATATATATTTCTTGTGGGTGGAATGAAGAAGAAAGCATCAAAAGATTTGGAAAAGGAAAACACCAAATGTGGAAGTAATCACATAATTGCCTCTGTGATATAGAAGACAAACATAAATGGTGATAGATTAAAATGTTGGCGAGAGAGCATGCAGTGGAGAGCACGAGTGGATGGATGAGGCACTGAGGGACAGATGGAATTCTCAGTGGGATACAGATTTATTTCACATGGGGCACCTTTCCCTCAGGGAAGGGAAAGATGTCAGGGAAGGGAAGGGAAAGATGTCAGGGAAGGGAAGGGAAAGATGTCAGGGAAGGGAAGGAAAGGATGTCAGGG
>NW_008358866.1:5166854-5169197 GCF_000622305.1 Nannospalax galili | reverse complement strand
GGAAGGGAAAGATGTCAGGGATGTCAGGGAAGGGAAAGATGTCAGGGAAGGGAAAGATGTCAGCCCATGGGTTGTTAGCTGGGACTTTATATATGGGGGCTTTAGGGTGTGGAAGGGGGGAATGTTTGGGGGGAGAAATCAGGGAGGGGGAAGCAGGAAAAGCAGGTAGGATTAGGGTTTGGAAGTGTTTACTTTTTCCCTCTTAAGATGAGAGAAAAACAGCTTCTAAAATCTCTGGTTATCAGGTAGAATCTGCTTATCTTATCTTTGGAGGTCAAAGGAAAGGCAGGCTGCTTCTCAGCAGAGTTTGTTTCCCTTGACTCCAAAGGTCAAGGTGAGGTCCCTGCTGGGGAGGGGGGAAACTGCTGCTGTTTGGAACCCTAACAAATGGAAAAAAAATTGCAAGTGAATTATGAGAGCTAAGTAAACACTAAATATAGAAACAAATATATGATTTTTCATGAATCTATGAATGAAGCTTATTTAAATATTTATCATAACCATTTAAATGACTGTAACAGGCTTGCATGTTTAAACAGGTCTAATATTTATTTATTATACATAGATAATTGTTTATTTTCTGTCAATATTGGTACATATTTGCTTTCTACCTAATTACTTTAAGGATTTGCTATGGCTTTTGGTATTTTGTAGTTTTATTTTATAATGTTATATAACACTTGTACCATATAAAATCGAGCTTGTGTATTTATCATCAGAAAACATGCAATAATTAAGTCAACTATTGTAAAACAAGTCAGTAGTCCCAGCATTCCAGAGACAGAGACAGGAGGATGGAGTCTGAGGACAGACTGGGTTATTCAGTGAATTATAAGGCTATCCTGAACTACATAGTAAAAATTTCTCGTAAAAAACAAAGACTGCAGATATATCTCAGTGGTAGTTGTCTAGCATGTGCAAACCCTGGGCTCCATGCCTATTCACACACACACACACACACTCACACACACAAATCTTCACATATACACAATAATAAATGTATCATAAATTGACATCACATAATACCATTTTGTACAGCTGCGATTTAAATAAGTGAAAATTAGGCATTGAAAATGACCACTGTGTCTTATTGTTCATACATATGCTTTAAAACTCTTGGTTACATTACCAAAACTGAAATCATTTTAAACCCCAAGCATACATCATTTTTTTTCTTGGTACTTCATTGGTACATTCTAAAAATCAATAAGCATGGAGTTCTTTGAAATTTTGCTTCTTTTCATTTTTCAGAAAATCTATGCTATGAGCACTAAAAGGAATAATTTGGCATGGATTCAATTTCATACAAAGACAAATTTCCATGATAACTATATTGCCAAATTGCTTATGTACTTATGTACATGCTCCCAGGCAGAATTAACTTTGTAGAAAAATCATGTACTAGATCTCACTTTAGCAAACTTTGAAAAAACATCCCAAAAAACTGCATACTGTAATTCTACCATCTGCTGCAAGGTTCACTATCACATACACTTTGGCAGATAAGATTGTTAAACTGCTCAATTATAGCTACAAAAATAGGAAGAATTTAATCCTGATTCATTGAAAATAAAATGACTAAATATCAACCCAGGAATGGTGGCCATGTCTTTACTCCCAGGACTCAGGAAGCAGAACCAGTCAGGTCTCTGTGATATTGAGGTCAGCCTGGGGTACATAGTGAGTTCCAGGTCATGGAGCTACATTTTTTTAAAAAAAAAAAAAAAAAAAAAAAAAAAAAAAAAAAAAAAAAAAAAATGTTGGCTATTCTGTCATACTTCTTCCTCACATTTGTTTTCATTTTCCTGTTTCAAATGTGTGTTCTGACATTAATAAATTATTGCCTCTTATCAGACACTGTAATCGACATAATTCAGTAATCACAGTACACCCCATAAAAGATCTTTTTGGCAAACGACCTAGCTAGAGAGGAATGAGATATGATCTCAAGGTTTGAATTAGTTTCTAAATCATTATAAACATATGCATGAAAGCATATGCAAGATCTAAAATTGCTCTTTTATAGAATAAACGATGGCTGATTGCTACATTCCTGCATCATGAAATGCAAAGTAAACCATTTCTACAAATTCAATCTCCTGTTATCACTAGACCCTAAAAAGACTTACAAATATTTTTGCCAGTACCTGAATCTTTTTTTTTTTTTTAAAGAAAGTGCACAGTGAAAGCCTATTGCTTGTAAATTAAAAAAAAAGAAATCAAATCACAGCAGGCAAGCAGAACAGGAAATGATAACAGACTTCCCTAACTGTCTCACCAACTATTTCATGTTTAGTCAGTAAACTAAGTCCTGGAATATTAAAGAAGAAGTTTGCTTAGGGC
>NW_008358866.1:5148815-5166818 GCF_000622305.1 Nannospalax galili | reverse complement strand
AAAAAAAGATAAGAAAAGAAAATATAAAAGTGGAAAATGGTTTGCAAAAGTAATCAAGTTTAAGGCATCCCTGAAGAATCTAAATATCATTCTATTATATTTTTGAGGGACAGCTCTAGTTTGAAAATAACCAATGAGGTCTATCAGAATAACCAACAGAAGGGTGATCTAATGATAAAACCATTCTAATGAAATGCAAAGATTTAAAAGAATTAAAAGTGCAAATAAAATCTATTAGAGAGCAACCTTTAACTGCTATAATCAGATGTTTACTTACCTTGTCAATTAATAGTTGTGTGCCTCCTCTGCACATAGACAAAAGATCCAGCAAGGTGTTGCAGAGACACTTGTAAGACATGCAGAGTGGGTTCATTTGAGTGGCATGTAGAGTGTTCCTACTTCCAAGTGAAACATGCAAACACTGTTGGTGGTACCAAGCCCACAATTAACTATGCTTCAATGGCCTAATAGATTGAAGGATGAACTTAACAGATTTAGGAAGTGCTTAAAATCTAGAAAATAATTGTAATTTGATTCATCAACTTCAAGCACATTTCTCAATAACTAAAAAAGCTTTACTTGTTGCATGGGGGGGGCAGTGATTAGAGAAAAAGGAAAGCACTTGCCCAAAACATTTCAGAACTTTAGTATCCAAGAAAATTTGTGAAATTCCTTTTTGGAGTTGTAGAACACTAAAATCCAATCACTTCCTTTTGCAATTTATTATAAATCTTGTAGTATGCAGATGAATGGGAAGAAACTGGAACATCTCAAACATAGAACACATCTCAATTTATAAATGTTCACCAACAAAAGCAATATCGATTTTTAAGAGAGCTTTGATTTTGACAAGCTTATTCATTTTTAATTAATTGTTTTTATTTTATGTGTATGAGTGTATTGCCTGCAAGTGTTCAAGTGCACCTGTGTCATGCAGTGCCAGCAGAGGTCAAAAGAAGGTGTCAGATCTGGACTGGAGTTACAGACAGTTGTTAGCCGCCATGTGGGTGCTGGGAATCAAACCTGGGAGAGCAACGTCTGTAAAAGCAACCAGTGCTCTTAACCACTGAGCCATCTCTCCAATCTTTGAGAAGTTTGTTCTAAACTTACAGAATTGATACTGAATAAATTTACTTGATTTTGTAAGATGAATCAAAGGAGAGTTCAAAAGTGATTTTTGTGCACAGAATCAATTCACTGTCTTGAATTGAAAAGTTATAATACAGTTATTCAAAGCACGTAAGCAGCTTTCATTAGAATAAAATTACAGATAAATTATTATTTATAAATACATATTTCATTTGTGAAACGTCTCAGGTTTGGGATTCAAGTGGGGTCACTGAGGAAGACTGCCCTTTTTTGCATAGCTTTTCAGAAGAGTTACTAACATCATGGATATACAGATAGACAGGCAGTCGGCACTGTGGTAGAATATAAGGGGAGTTCAGGATCCATTGCCATAGACAGACAGACAGCACAGAGGGGGACCTGATGAGAATTCAGGCCCAGGAAGCAGAGTGGGAGTCTCAAGAAAAGGGGGAAGCTCTTCAGAGGGAACCACAGCCAAGATTGATCCTGATTTTTGGCTGGCAGCAGAAGAGGAGGGAATTCCAAAGAAGAAATATGATACTCTTAGCACATTTTACTCTGATGTCTCAGGGAGTGTGAAAACCTGAGATCTACTGACTACCTGGGGGAAGTAAGAATGCAGCTTGCCACTCTGGAAATCCAGACACCTTGGGTCAGGTAGTTACAGACAGGCATTTTGTGTGTGGGGGGGTGCCATTTCATTTGGGGAGAAAGAGGCTCTGCAGTTGTCAAGGCCTGAGTAGCAATTAGGTTTGGAGTCTAACAAAATATTTTCTAGAATCTTCTAGGGGCAATATATTATTTAAAGAGTACTGATGTAAAACAGCAAGAATATATAAAATGAAAATGCAGTAAATAATTAGTAGTGATTTAGAGAATTCATTAAACTTAAAGAAAATACTTTTTAAATGTAAAAACCTCAGATCAACTGAATATTTGAATGAAGGTACTTAGAGGTACTGAAATATCATTTTCACTAATATATTGTACTTACCTAACCCTTTTATACAAAAATCTGTGTCAGAACTAAAAATGTTGAAACACCTAGAGTCCATTATCAATGGAATTACCTGATTTGCTACTGTCATTTATTTATTTATTTATTTGTTTGTTTGTTTGTTTATTTATTTGAGACAAGGTCTCCCTGTAGCCCCAACTGGCCTGTAACCCCTTATGTAGAGCAGACTGGCCTTGATCTCACAGAGATTCATCTGCCTCTGCCTCCAGAGTCCTGGGATTAAAAGCTTTAAATTGTGCACCACCATGCCCAGTCTTGCTACTGTCATTGAGACTAACTTCGCAAGAACAGTACTATTAAGCTTTTGCTGTTGTGAAATTGTAGCAGGAAGATCTGAAACAGCTTCATACTCAGTAGGTGAGACATGATCTGTGGATTTCTGCTTAAATGTGTACCTGGTTTCCATTGTATCATTCATTTTCTTTTCACATCTCAATTTTATTATAGTTGATCTTAGGATTTGAACATTGTTGTGAGATTGATTCAGCTTGCTTGTGTTCTGTTATTCTCACTTGGAATTACACTCTGTACCCCAACCCTGACTTTTTGAAGTTGGCCACAGTTAGTCACTGATTTTGTTTCATGGTCCTAACATGCTCACGGTATTGACACAGTTGGGTTGCTTTATCTGTTGTGCTTTGTAGCATAATGAGCTTCCTTGTGTGAGACTGAAGAACCAGACGCCCTGCTGTGGGCAGCTGAATCCCATATACTGTCTAGTTACTCATGCCTTTTAAAATCTACCACTGAACTCTACCATTCATCCCACTCCTCTCCTGAGATTTTATAATTTGACCCTCCAAATGTACAATAATGAAGCTGAACTTATGGTTTTATAGTAACACTACTCATCAGATATATCACGTGGGGCCAAGTCATACCTAAAAAGTATTTGGAGCCACTTAACCACTACTTTCTCATCCCCTGGACTTTGATAGAGAGAAGCTGAGGAGGTAAGATTCTTTCTAGGTATGAATATGATCCAGAAAGTGCTTTTAAATTTCTGAAAACAAATACATCTTCAAGTCTTCAATGCCTCTTAAATGATTGATATTTATTAGCTGGTTTACAAGTGTATTGGTCTTCCTAAGCTTGAAATTTCCCTGCATATGAACAAATTTTTCTGAGAATACATGCTCAAATGCATGAGTTTCTGAATTTCTTTATAACAACCAATTTGAACAGTAAGATATTGTTTAGATTGTATGATAATAATCAATCTTGTCTTGGTTCTTTGTTACTTTATAACTCTGGTGAGCAACTGACACTGCAGTGTTTCTTCAAAATGAATAGGAACTCAGAACCAAGACACTGCACTTACAAAGGCAGAAGGATCAATAAATTAATATTAGAAAAATTGATTTAAAAATTTACTATGTTTTAAAATGCTTAAAATATTTTAGAAAATCTAAAATTTTTATATATTTATTAAGATTAAATTTTTGTTATTTAGTGTGTATATATGTGTGTATATATGTGTGTATGTATGTATGTATGTGTGCATGTGTGTGTGTAAAAATAAGCTCCATACTCTATTACTCTGTTTGGTGTTGGTAATACTAATCTTCTGATTGGAAGAATTTAATTTATAGTATAGATTAAGAAAAAGTAAAATTTGCTCTTTAAAATCTTTGCTCCAGCTGGACATGGTGGCACATACCTTTAATCCCAGCACTCAAAAGGCAGAAACAGGTAGATTTCTGTGAGATGGAGTTCAGCCTGGTCTACATAGGGAGTTCCAGGTCACATGAGGCTACAGGTAGATAGGCTCTGTATCAAAAAAAAAAAAAAAAAAAAAAAAAAAAAAAAAACACTTTTATGAAAAGAACATTTTTTTTTAAAAAATTAAAAAAAAAAAAATTTTGTGAAAACTTCAGTGGGGCAAGTTTTCTTGCTCTTGGGATGTAACCTGTCAGATTATTCAGTCATTATTTAAATCAGGATCATCTCTAGTATGCACAGTGCTTTTGTAAGACTTTGTAAAAAGGCACTGCTTCCTGTGGACAGATTCAGAGTGATGGAATTCATGGCGTGGCAAGCAGAGGAGCTCGGCTGGACTTTCTGCCTTGATTGTGCATTTGGCTGGGTAATCTTGTCCAGTGAACAGCTTGTTCATTTCTACAGTGCAGTCCTCATAACAAAGCATTCATACAGCTGTGAGTATCTGCAGCCCAGAACTTTGAACTATTGCTATTCACGAAGGTACTGATTATACACTTTTGATATTTACCTATGTGCCAGGCCCCTCTGTGCTGTCTTCTGGTACAAAAGAGAATGCGAGAAACCAGGTTCCTTCTCTAGGAATCTATAGTTTAGTCAGGGATATAGATAAGTAAACACATATTATAGTACAATGTGATTTAAAATAGTGGACATGACCCATTTGAAATATTTGTCTTTCTTGTTTCAATGTAGCCCAGGCATTTAGCCCTTTATGTGTTAGTGGTTAGATTATTTTAGCAAAATTTTAACTCCAGAATGACAGTTTCTGTTAAAAAAAAAAAAAAAAAAAAAAAAAAAAAAAAAAAAAGCACTTTGATGTAGTGAACATGTTTGTTTCAAGAATTTAAAATAGTAAAATTCTGTGGAAACTCTTACTTCTAAATCAAATTATATCGATGCCTTTTACCACTCATCAGTACAGGGCCAGAAGTCTTAACAACACAAATCGGGCTAGAGAAACAAGTCAGGATCTCAACCAAAAAGGGAGGAGTTAGATTAGCCCATTTTACAGGTGACATTATCATACATCTGTGGAAAAAAAGCAAAAAACTTAAAAGCTCTACCACAAACCTTTCAGAACTCAAAAGCAGATTTAATAAAATTGCAGTTTAAAAGTAACAAATATCTGTAATGTTTTTTGTAATAATAATTAATTTATTGAAAAATGTAATCTTAGTTACAATATCCACCCATAAAATATACCTAGTATCAATTTAGCCAATAAAGTGAAGTAACTCTATCATAAAAATTAGGAAAGACTAATGAATAAAATTGAAAAATACTCAAAAGACTAGAAAGATATCCTTTATGAAACTATGAATTGGAAGACAGTGTTGTTAAAATATTTATGCTGGCTGGGCATGGTGGCACACGCCTTTATTTCCAGCACTTGGAAGGCAGAGGCAGGTGGATCTTTGTGAGTTCGAGGCCAGCCTGGTCTACACAGTGAGTTCCAGGACAGCTGGGGCTACAGGGAGACCCTGTCTCAAAAAGACAAAAAATATATATATTTACGCTATCCCAAACAACTTTGATTCATTAAAATATCCATCAAAATATCTATGAAATTCTTCACATAAATAGAAAACATTAGCAACAATTGCAATAATCCTAAAATTCATATGCAACCACAAAAAAACACAAACACCCAAGCAGTCCTGAGGGAAAAAAAGCAAAACTGGAAAATTAAAACATCTGATTTGAAGACATACTACAATGCAATGGTAGCAAAACAAACAAACAGACAAACAAACAAAACACCAGAATGGGTTTAGCAAAGAATCAGATATAGAAATTGATGACTCAGAAGAGAGACTCTAAAGTTTTGTACTTGTGCTTCTGGCCCATTGATTTTTGTCAAAGATGCTATGAGCATCTCTTCAATAAATTGTATAGGGATTGGGAGTGTGGCTCTTGAGTACTTGTCTAATACTTCCATGCATCTGATTGAAAAAAAAAAATCAGATAAGTTTTCAGAAGAGGAAGCTCATAGGTTACTGTTACAGTAAATGTCTCTCAAGGTGATAAGTTAAAAATCATAAAAACCTACATGTCGATAGAGACTAGTAAGGAAATAAGTGCAGCATATCTTTTCCTAAACAAAATTTTAAAAATAATTCAATTTTCTCAACAGTATATTTATCCAAAGGTAATGTCATGCTGACCTTTAGACAATGGAACAACTGCGGTGAATAATTAAGCTTCCAAAATACTCAGTTGAGCATTTCTAGTCAATACATGCTACCTGAAAGGGAGATAAAACTTGGGATCTTTCCCCCCTGCACAGAATGCATTGATTAGAATTTATTCCTCTCAGTGCTCAGGTCACTGAAGCAATAGCACACTGTAAAATACTAGGAAGTTTATAAAAGTTACTTTGCCTGCAGTGTAAATTTCACTTTACTAATGGGAAATTATTTCAACTGAGAAGGAAATGTAACTCATTCTCCTATAACAAAGTTTAACTGATAAAATAAAGTCCTCTTGGTTCTCAGTAGCTACAATGTTTCATTATAATGTCTTCCAAATACTTCTCTTAGTAACTATATATTTATCTCAAGAAACTGCATTCTTTTCTAGCAGTACATTAGCCTGGTTATCCTGAATAAATATGTGATCAATAATAGAATCAGATGTCATAAAACATTTTCTACTGTGGCTTTGGTGAGAAAAATTTTAACATAAATAGTAATTTATGTGTTTTTGTTTATAGTCATATGCATAGTTTCATTGCATATGCACTTAATTCCATTTTAATCTACTTGATTAGTTTCAGAAAGGGATTACCTGTGGGCCTTTCTAGAGCTCCTACAACCCCCCAACTCCTTTCTACTTTCCTGGCTCCTGCTGTTACTTCAGGTTGAATACTCACATCTGAAGATTCAAAACTAGGATCTACAAATAAGAGAGAACATGCAACTTTTATCTTTCTGGGGTTGTGTTACCTCTCCATAATATTTTTTCAATTCCATCCATTAACCTGAAAATATCATGATTTCATTTTTTTTTTACACTGGGGGAGATTTAACTGGAGAGAGGGAAGGATGAGAGAGCAAAAACATATATAAAGGATGTTTGAAAAAGAAGACATAGGGAAAATATAAGCTTACTTAAAACACACACACACACACACATAGGAGGCTGGAGAGATGGTTCAGTGGTTAAGAGCACTGGCTGCTCCTTTAGAGGACCTGGGTACAATTCCCAGCACCCACATGGTAGCTAACAATGACCTATAACTCCAGTTCCAAGGGAATACAACACCCTCTTTTGAACTTCATCGGCATTGCACAACATGGGTGTACTAATACATATACAGTCAATACACTCATATACATAATAATAAATTAAAAATATTTAAAAAGTGATGCCTCCATGAAGAAGCCTTATGTCCTAAGACTTGATAATCAGGATGAAGCAATGTTCAGGGCCAGCTAGTACCATTGGGGCCCTTTATGCAATGTTTTGTTGAGCAAACATCTAAGAAAAAAAGCTTAATGCTGACATCCACCAGACTGGCAGGTTGCTTTTAAACTGAGAAGAAAGGTGGCCAGTGACAATGCTACCCTAAACCATTGGCTCTTGCCCTTTGGGCCCTCCCTATTCATCCAAACAAACTCTGCAGTGAATATCTGTTTTTTGTTTGTTTGTTTTTTTTGGTTTTTGTTTTTTGTTCTTTTTCCCATCCATTTGAAACAGGGTTTCCCTGTAGCCCCAGTTGACCTGGAACTCGCTATGTAGCTATGTAGACCAGGCTGGCCTTGAGCTCACAGAGATCCCCTTGCCTCTGCGATTAAAGGCATGCACCACCACATCTGGCCAAATGTTCTTATTGTCTGTTTCAAAGCCAGTACTTCTGGCCAGCTTCTCTCAGAGGGAGTTTCCCTTGACATCAAAACATCTCCTCTAACCATGCACAGAACTATCCCCTAAGCGAGTGTAAGACCCAGGGAGAAGGTACATGACCATACAGATATAGTGCTACAGGCTCTTGGGACTCTTCTCATATGAACCTATAGCAATGGTGTCAGCATGCATAACACCCATGTAAACTTAAGGAGACAAACCCCAGCACAGAACTGTGGAAATGGATAGCAAGCCCCAATCTTAGTCACTGCTGGGTGAAGAAGAGCTAATCTTCTCAAAGGGAAGGACTCTAGATAAGCTGACTAGGTCCCAGTGGATGAACTTGCACTGAAGAGCATCTGGAGACACTAATTTCCCATGATAGGCCTTAACACAAATGACAAAATGTATGAACTCCAGTGGGGGGGGGTGCTATGGGAAGGTGCCAAAGGGGAACAGGGTATAAAGAAGATTTTCTGTATGAGATACACAAACATTCCATTAAAAAAAAAAGAAAAAAGAAAAACAGCTCAAGACTGCACTTGGGATCGATTGCCCAGTGTAGTCAAGGCAGCTATAAAGATTTCTTTTGGCAAAAAAGTCTAGTCACTTCTAACACTTGCTCTTTTACCTTCTTAACAGCTCTGCTGAGGATAATTATAGGGACTAACATCCACTAAAATAAGTGCTTTTTGGGATAACTCAGGAAAAGCTGATGTGGTGCAAAGAACGTAGAATCAGGCGGCAATCAGAGCAGTCCAATCCTGCTTCTGCCATTTATGATGTTGTCACCTTCAACTGAGGTTAATAATATATACCACCAATATTTAGTGAGGATGAGAAATAACTGCAAATTTTCTAGTTTGCTATTAACATCTTGTAGGTAGAAGGCAGGGTTACTTCTAAATATCCTACCATGCAAAAGGCATCTGTCTTCCAGAAAGCAGCCCTAGGAGCCAGAAACCTTTCAAAGAGAATTCAGGACCAGAGGGTTCTAAAGCAACAGCCACTTACTAAATGGCAACATATAAGCTCTAGCATAAATCATACCTACAGTTTACTTAGCTCTCAATTTCTCAGTTATGTGAACAATAACTGAAGCAATCTGAACTGTTTTCAAGTTACTGTAGTAGATGTGTGAATGTGTTAGGGAGGTTGCCCTGAAAGGGACGTCTTGCCTATTGTGAGAGTAGTACTTGTGGATTGTGAGCTGCCATCCCTTTTAGTGATTGCTTTCAATATAAAGAGCCATCTCCTCCACTGCAGAAGCACTCTTCTGAAGCAAGGTATTGCTGAGGCACAGCTGTAAAAACATGCTCATCCATTTTAAGCAAACATGATTTTGAAAGGCCAAAGAAGGTCCAGAGCTCCTAGAACACTGTTGTCTGTGTCCTCAATGCAGCCCATCCTCTCCCTAGTTTCAATATTGCTTCAGCTCCTACCCTAATAAACGTCGTGAACCCTGAACTCTGTCTTAAACTGTTTCCTTGAAGCTCAACGTAGTTCACAGTGCAACCCACAACTCCAAACTGTCCAATCAATTTTAATCGAGAGTTTATTGAGAGAGAGCAGTACACAGTACTAGTAATTTCTCAAACATAATCTGTGAAAGAATCTTTCTTTGATTTATGTATTCCCTATAACCAGCACCAAGAATAGTCCTATCTACTCACACACTCAATGAATGGTGCTTCAATGCCCTCTATTTGAACAATGGAATGGACAATACTGTGCAAATAATTTTTGGTAGATAACTTGAAAGCAAGGGAAATGTTTAAAACCTAATGAGTGAAGGTGTTGTGAGACATCCAGATGCAGGAGTAAAGTGGACAGGAAGAATCAGTAGCAGTAAGATCACTGGTAATCATTTGAACAACACTTTTATCTGACAACTCATGTATTCCCAATATAACATGAATTTTTTCTTTTAATCTTTACACAACCCTGTGAGAAGGAATAGAATGTAGCATAGAGGGGTTTATGGGATAATCCAAACAAGTTTACGCAGTTGGTGTGTGGCATGGACAGAATTCTATTGTTCCAGAGTTTCTGCCTTTATTCACAAGCACACTGCTCTTACAAATGTGTGTGGACTCAAAGAGGTCCTGGTTGCATTTTTAAGCTTAGAAAAGCCTGGGTTCACACTCCTTTGTGTCCTTTCACCTGATACCAACATATACCTGCATCCACATACACAAATCTGAGGGCACACGTGCATGGATACTTTCAGTACACTTGTGTGAAGCAAGTGAATTAGTCCACAAAGCAATTATTGAATCTGGAAATAACTCATTGCAAGAAATCTAAGGAGGAAAATGTGACTTCTCCCAATGTGGTTGAATCTTTCTTTATAATCTTATCTACTGCCAAATCTCCCTTTTCCTTATCTTACATCATTAAAGTTCACTTGGGCAAAGTTAAAACTTTTAAATCATTATCTAAAATAAAAACAGTGTTTATTTGCAGAAAAACCATAACATGTTACAGAATACCTAATGAGTTATAGTTAAAATAATAATCAAATCTGTGCAAAGTAAAATCCATTAAGATTCCTTTTGCTAATCTTTTTATAGTGATAATATCAATATAAAATTATGCTCTCTCATAAAGGATCCTTCTCAAGCTAGTGATAAATTTTCTGTTTACGATCTTTGAACAATTAAAAAGCTGTGCATGTCGAAACCTGATGGTAGTAATTATGAAGATATAACTGAAATCATTAACCTCCACCACACCAAAGTTGTTCCAAACTGCCCCATATTTCAACCTATAATTTTATTTGCATATCTTTAATATAAAGGTTGTTTTTCAAATAAATATAGGGAAAGCTTGTTACTACCAGTTAATAAGGGCAAGAAGATATCTATAAAAAGACAATAAAAGTTGATGACATAAGATGCTTTATTTGTGCTTCTTTCATATTATTAAACTACTGGGTTCAAAATGGACCTCCATTGCCAAAGACTGAAAGAAACTCTTCCCTCCTTTTCTGGAACAGAGCACTAGCCTTAGATGTTTCCTTCCTTCCTTCACCCACATACTCATTGTGTGTTACTCTCTAGATTCATGTTCGTAATGATGTACTTCTTCACCTAAACTTGCATTTCTTTATGTTCGAAATTGAGATCACTTGATCTAATTCTCCAAGTAAAACTTTCACTCTCAAAGGCAGTTGTCTGAGTCTAGGGAAGGCACTGAGAAGGTTAAGGTTGATTTATCATCACTGGGTGAAGCCACAGAATCATTAACATCCTGGCTCATTTGAAAACCAAAATCACTTGCAAACACTCTAACCCAATATAAAAACACTACTTCCTTCAATGCCTTTATCACTATCCCCCCTCTTCCTCTCCCCAGCCTCAACTATCTATCTCCTTCTCCTCTCAGTATTTCATAATTAAACTGGAAGTTCATGAAGGCAGGGACAATGACATTCACTTTGTATTTCTCTTCCCAGAAGCATGCCTGATACTAAATACTTTATTTAATTAGTTTTGAAAGTTAAATGAAACCCTACTGTATAATATCATAGTATGGTGACTTTAAATGGCCATGATTTATCATATACTTTAAAATAACTAGAATAATTTACTTCCAACAAAGAGAAGGATAAATGTTTGAGGTAATGGATATGCTAATTACCCAAATTTGGTCATTGCATATTTTATACATGTGTTGAAAGATCACCCTACACCCCATGAGTGCGTATGTAAATGTATGTATAAATTTTAAAAGACATAGATAGATTTACATATACATATAGATAATATAGATAGATCCAAAGAGCTAATCTTCTTTCTTGATTCACCAATCCTTGAAGAAACTATAATCCTCATTCTGAACTATGTTACTGACTGGGTCTGTACAATCAGTTTTATAGTCTCCTGTCTTTTGAGTGTTTTTCCTTCATTGGTGCTACTGTGGGCTTAGAGACCTGTTAGTTTCAGGAATTAGGAAACCTGGTGTGACAGTTCATCATGATTCTCAATTTGCTGGTATTTAGATTCACTTATGAGACATAGCTCTAGGTATATCTATGAGGATAATTACATAGAGATTTAACTGATCAATGAAGACTCTCCCTGTGTGGACAGCACCGTTACATGGTCTAGGGTCTAAGACTGGATACCAAAGAAGAAATCAAGCTGAGCACAGTATTCTTCTGTCTCTGTTTCCTGACTTACTGTGGATGTAATATGAACAGGTATTTCACATTCCCTCTACTGTGCCTTCCCTCCATGATGGAATGTGTATTCAAGTCAGCCAACTCTTCTTTCCTTAAATGGATTTGTCAGGTATTTGATCACAACAGTGAGAAAAGTACCTAATATACCTGGCTAGATTCAACCTCGTTTTAGCTGTTTAATAGCATATCCAATTTCATTTAAGGAAATGTATTTTGTTAACTATTTCTCAGAAAGTTGATTGTAAAATATTTTTTTGCAGTAGCTTGGTTCTACTCCACCCTCTTATCAAATATGTTCCATACGAAAGATATCTGAGCCTGAAGACAAGAGGTTTTCTCTTTCTGTGTTAGGGCAGTATTTATTTTATCGGAGCTCCCCCGACCTTATACTACTATGTTGCTGCAGCATAAGCAGCAATCTGAAGACACATGCTGTCTATTTTCCTCCAACCCAGTCTACAACTCTATTAAGTTTACTTCCAAACATGTATAATACCCCATATTTAATGTCAGCAGCAGTGTTTACCATACAGAGAAACAGACAGAGAAGCTGCCTCTGGCTCTGTCACTGCATCCATTATGGCCTACAAATAGGTTTATTTTGTAGATGTGGTTATCTTTGGGACTACAAATTCACAAAATCTAGCAACACATTACCTCATTTCTACAGTTCCTTTTTCACATATATAGGACCAGAGATTTTCCTTCTTAGAGAGCTTGAGATTTTCCTTCCATATGTGAAGTTCTGTAGTGGTGAGAGGTTCTGAAGAAGAGAAACAAATAACCAGAATCTTCTTTTTCTTGCTCTTGACCTACAAATATTAGTGGAAACCAAAACATCCTAATGATGCCCAATTTTCATCTTCCCATGGCTGATCTTTCTGTATCCTTGCCACACTCCAACAGCTTTATGTTTCCATAGTAGCCAAACTTCAAAGTAATCAATAATGGTAAATGTGGTAGCTAATCTTGTGAACCTGACTGGACCTGGAATAAACTGAGACATTCTTCTGGGCAGGTCCATGAGCATATCTCTTGGGAGGATTAACAAGGGAGAAAGACTTACCTCCAGAATAGGTGGCACCCTCAGGCAACAGCCATGATATAAAAAACTCCCAGGAAAGAGCTTTTGTTTTTGTCTGCCTGCCTTCTTACCCTACAGTTGAGCATATCTGCTCTGTTGCCGCCACTGATGTGCCAGAGCTGGTGCCAATCTCTCACTGACTTCAAACCCAGCTTTTTGTTGCCTTCTATCATGGCTGGAAAACTTGTGACTCTCCAGAAGCCCTTCAGACCTTCATCGCCAGATTGAGATTACTGAGGCATCCAAACTTGTGAGAGAACACTCTCCAGTGTGTGGCGTTGATGTTCCCAACCTGAACTGTGTTAATCAGTCTAAGTCCCTTTTGTAATGTCACATTTCATACTCCTCATTACTGCTTCTTTACATTCTAGCCTACAACATTTTCCTTGGCAGTGCTATGGTCTGGGAATCTTTCTAGAAATCTAATCTGTAAAAAAGAAAAGCCATTGTGCCATGTTGTATGCATCAACTCATTCAACAAACATTTGGTGAGCATGCATTATATATTAGGTTCCATACTGACATCTGATTTAATTTGTCCCCAAAGAATATGTGTGGTTTTATTCTTACATTGACATCATCCATAAGACATCAATTTCTTAAAATACAGGATGAAAGTCAAAGGAAAACACAGAGGAAAGATGCACATATGCAGAGCTGCTCATAGAGAAGATTTTACCTATCCAAAGAGTCATATATCCTCTGGGAGTTGGGCTCAGAATACTGCATGACATTTTTGTGGGTTAAGGCAGTTTTAGGAAAATAATCACATTATAAGAGGAGTCAAGCCTCTAGTTGTGAAAATGAAACTGAACAAGGTAAAAAGAGGTTAAAGTCGCAAGCAAGCACTGAAATTGGGCAGTAAGTACCAAATAACATTTCAGCATAGACAGAACCTATTATCTGCATTCTTACTCTCCCTATCTGTGACAGTGCTAGCGAGACAGTTTCAGCCAACATCCAATTATGCTGGAGCTTCAGTCTCTATCTTCAATTCTCATATTACTATCTTCAATAAAGAAAATCGGTTCACAGACCTCGGAATTTTTTTTTTAATCACTCAGAGCATCCATTGTTATACTGTGTGTGTAGGTTATTTTTATAAAAAGAAAATGAAAACTTGCAAAAAAGTACAAAAAAGTTACAATCTCATTAAAGTCAATAAAGTTTATGCAAAACTCTTCTATGATCCCAGGTGCAAAGCACATTAGTTAAAAACCATTAGATTCTGGAGCTGAAGAGATGCCTCCATGGTTAAAAACACTGGATGTTCTAGCAGAAGACTCAGGTTTGAATCCCAGCACCTACATGGCAGCTAAGAACTGTCCATAACTCCAGTCCCAGGGGATTCCACAGCCTCTTCTGACCTCTGCAGGCATTGCATGACACTGGTGCACTTACCTACATGCAGGCAATACATGCATACACATAAAATAAAAATAAATAAAATTAAAAAAACAAAAAACCCAAAACATTAGATTCCTTTTTAATATTAATTAAAATTTTAATTTATTTCATTTTTATTTTATGTATATGAGTGTTATATCTGCATGTGAGTGCACCCATGTCATGCAGTGCCCATGGAGGACAGAAGGAGTAGGATCCCCTGGAACTGGAATTAAGGATAGTTGTTAGCTGCCATCTGGGTGCTGAGATTCAAATGCAGTTCTTCTGCAAGAACAGCCTGTGCTCTTAAGCACTGACCCATCTATTCAGTCCCTTTAACATTAATTTAATATAAACTCTAACAGAATTTCAAAGTAAGTATTTCAATAAAGAATTCTTTCACATCGAGTTTATTTTTCAGTATGATTTGCCTTTATATATGGGTTTTAGATACTGAAGTTAAACACAGGAAAGAGAACATCTGAAGTAAAGAGAAAAAAATATGACAACCTAAGCCTTTGAGTTCAGCAGCAAGGCTTCCAGTGCCTGTCAATTAGAAATTATGACTGACAATCTAAATACAATGAGGAGATCAATGCAATAAGGGTATTGTTTGGCAAAAGTGATGAGACTTATTCATTCATTTGTCAGGATAGTTTTCTGACATTCGCATACAGAAATCACAGCCAAAATGTTTCACAAAATTCTTCAAGAAATATATCCTATTCGATTTTACAAAAAAACAAAAAAAGTACCAAAACAATGCTACAGCCAAATTTAATGGTTTATAATCAACAGAACTTTGGCAGTTTTTTAAAAAGAATATGTTTTAACATAATAAAAGAAGCAATGCTTTTCTTAAGTACTAGTGCCATGGGAGGCATTGGCTGAGCAGATAACAGAAGAAGATGAAAACCTAAACATGTCTTTCAAACATGCTCCATCAGGAAGCTGGGCGCTTTCTTATGCTACTTCAAAGTGTAGTACAAAGAAATGGACTGAAGAAATGCAAGTATTCATGGGAAGTCTTAAAATTACTGTTCCAAATGCCTGAAAAATATGGGTTGGATCAAATTTGAATGCTTCCTGTTCATTCAATGCCTGGCTAAGTAAGCAGCCATAGCAAGATGTGCCCTCTGTAGCCATGCTTCTCAGTCTAACCACTATATCGAGGGACACAGAAGCAGAAGCTCTGCCTCTCAGTGCTTTGGTGCTCATGGAGACTGCTGGTTGAGGAGAGAAAAGTCTTTCAATCTTTCAAAATAAAACAAAATGAATTATTCCTTCATTTGCATTTAAAAAGTTTTTCTTTTGTTTCTATAAGTGCATGTATGTATGTAAGTACACCTATGTGTGCAGTGCCCACAGATGTCAGAAAGGGCATCAGATCCTTTGAAACTGGAATTACAGACCATCATTAGCCTCTCTTGGTTGCCAGGAACTGAACCCAGATCCTCTGTAAGAACATGAACTGCTGAGCCATCTCTCTAGCCCCTCATTTGCATTTTTAAATTATAGTTTTCAATATGATAATTTTCAAGTTAGTCTCCAAAGATCTATGGCAGTCAAAATTATTTAATGATTTACTCCTATTTTATTCTTATTTCACATATGTAATTAAAATTTTTTAATTCTTGCACTAACTACAACTGTGTAAGGACATTGACTATCCTACATTTTACAATCAATATAAAATGGAGAAAAATCATTAAAAATTATAAAAGTAAATGTACAAAATATTTAAAAGCTGAAAATATAGTGAATGAAAAAATCTCCTTAAGGTCAAATATGCATATAAAATAAAATAAAAATCTTTTAAGTCAGTAAGATAAGAAATATTTCAAAGTCCAAGGACAGACAAGAATATAGGGAAAATAAATTAGGTATATAGAGAGGCTGTACGACATCCTAAAACATCCCAGTCAAGTTAGTTTGGAACTCTCTCTACAGAGTTCATCAATGAGGAATGAAGCAATAGACAAAACGATGCTTCTTGGAATAGCAGCTAAGAGACGGAGGAGCTGGGGTTTCATACAGGGAGTCAAATAATTTTCTGCATTAGGAATCAGGACACGAGACTGAAAATGGTTAATATATAAAAAACAATAGAAATCTATACATTTATAACCCTCCCAAAGAGAAGACAGAAAATGATAAAATAAAAAATGCACAATGAATTGAAAGTCATAATTGACAGAATTAAGTGGAAAGGGGTCAGTTAGTGTATGACAACTTGGAAAATCTCACTGGTATTTACATGTGGTTTCCTTATTAGTAGTACAATAATATGTACAGAAAATTTTAGTTTATTTTTTGGCAAATATTCACAGGTAAAATTATTCAATACTTCATAATATGCATAAAAACTCATCCTTCATATCTTCAATAATGCTTAATTAATGGTTAGAATTATACATTTAGGTCACTTGATAATATAAAATTCTTCTGTTCAAGGACAGAATGTAGTATCTAAAGTTTTAACTGGAAATTAACTTTTTACATTTATTGTGTGTGTGTGTGTGTGTGTGTGTGTGTGTGTGTGTGTGTGTGTGTGTGTAGGTCAGAAGACAACTTGTAGGGGTCAATTCAGTCCTTCCACCGTGTGTGCTCCAGGGATCAAGCTCAAATCCTCAGGCTTGGCCTCAAGCACATCTACCCACTGAGTTTCCTCATTGGCTCAATAAAATTACCTTTTTAAAAAATGTTGATTTTTGGAATTGTTGAATGTTTCATACAATATAGTTTGATTGTATTTAAATCCTCTATCTGCACTTTCTCCCACTGCCCCCACCAATTTAATGTAGTCTCTTATATATAATATGACCTATAGAGTCTTATTTGTGTTCCCAAATGTCCTTCAGTGTGGGTTCTTACATGTATATAATGTATTTTGTTCAAATTCTCACCTCCTTCCTTCTAAAATTCCTCCCCAATCTCCCCATCACTTTTCCTTTCCCAATTTAGGTGTACTCTTTCTTAAACCTACCGAATCCACTTAGTGCTGCTGTGTGCATGGGTGTAGGACCATCTCCTGAATTCTTTCAGAGGCTATTATCACTGAGGAAAACTGACTTTTCCCTCCTCCAGTAACCATCAATTGCCAAGAGCTCCTCAGATAGGTGTGGGACTCAGTAGGACCCTCCCTCATTCATGCTGGGGTTTTGCCTGCTTTGATCTTGCACAGGTCTTGCACATGCAGTCACAGCTGCTATGAATTCATGTGTGCATCAGTCCTGTCAAGTCCAGCAAATATTGTTTTGCTAAAGATGCTCATTTCCTCTGACTCTTAAAATTTTCAGTCCTCATTTCCACAATGGTCTTTGAGCTATAGGAGGAGGGAGTGTGATGTAGATATCCCATTTAGATCTGAGCAAGCCACAGTCTCTTACTCTCTGCATACTGACCAGTTGTGGGTCTCTGTATTAATTGCCATCTACTACAACATGTAGTTTCTCAAGTTAACTTTTCAATATCAACTGTCAGGTCTACTTTAAAACATTTGAAAATATCTACTAAAATAAAACTTGCAGCACTAGCTCTTTTAGAGTTCAATTTTATTTTTGTTGACATGAAAGCACACGTACATGAAACTATAATGTAGTATTGGCCATAAAAGAGGAAAAAGCATGAAAAAAATCAGAAAGTATATAAAGAAGTAAAATTTGGAAACAT
>NW_008358866.1:5087948-5148651 GCF_000622305.1 Nannospalax galili | reverse complement strand
AATAATGATACCAATAATATAATTTAAAAATTAAAGATGGAAAATACTCTACATTGTGCTGACGTTAGTAAAGCCTCAAAGAAAAGACTATTAATACTAAATATATGCATTCATGTGTCTATTCATGAACCTACATGATGATGGAAAATGATATGCATATAAAAGCTGCTACCACAAGAAGGTATGAGGTAAGGGGGATGGAGGTAGGAAGTATATGCTTTCTCACTATTTATGTCTCATTTTACTACATGTAGTGAGCAAGTTCCATTAAATAAGACCCCCCCCCAAAAGATGAACATTTCTGAAAATGAAGAAAGGTGAAAAATATTTTAGCTATTTTGTTCAAGATGTTTAAATAAGTAATATTTGATAGACAAATTTACCTTTAAAAATAACATTGCATTTTCTTTAAGCCTTAAATCATCCCAAGCAAGAATAGGTTATCGCCAGTAAGTCATGATGGAAACACAAATTAATAAAGTGACCCTGACTGTCAGAGATGTAGCCAAGGCTCACAAATGTATGGCACAGATAATTACATACAAAATGATTATTTGAATTTTATTATAAATTGAGAATTTTGTGACTTTATTTTGCAAAAGTAATTATTTTTTTATTCTGCGTAGATACCGTTTCACCTTAAGACTCTGGTCTGGTTCCAGACTCTCTCGTGTGGCAATGGAAGTTCATCATGTTGCTGTAATGGATGAAACTCTATATGTGAGCCACTTGGTAGTATAAATCTTTTTCTTTTACCTTCTTCAAACTTGTTCTAAAACACAGGGGAGGGGCTCTAAATATCAAACCGTATTGTCTCAAAATCAGAAAAAAATCAATAATAAATAAAATTAAAGAGAAAATTGAAAGCAACGTGACTTCTCCAAGTGTTACTAAATACCATAGAAATGAACAATAGTGTGAGTGAATTCAATGAAATTTCAGACAAAAAAAGAATGAAACTGTTCCATCTTTTCTTAAGGGAGTGACTCTCGGTATCAATAGGCTGACTAGACTCCAGTAGATGAACTTGCACAGAGGGAAATGATTGACTGGAATATACTTAATATATATGGCAAATACCTGAAACCTGGTGGGGGTGGGCTATGAGGGGGTGAGGAGGAGCGAAATTGTCTAAATTTGATTAAATGTACTATATGAAATGCACAAAACTCAATAAATATTAAAAATAAATAACCTGTTCAATGAAATAAAAGAGAACACAAAAGTAAGCAATAATAACAAAAAACTTGAATGAATTAAAGAGAACATGAATAGCTGAATGAAGTTTGTATAAGATATGAAGGAATTCAATAAAGAGATAAAATTAATGAAAATGAATCAGATTGAAATTTTGATAATGATTAACACAATAAGTAAAATAAAAATCAGTGGAAAAATCTCACAAACAGAAACAGAAACTCAATTTGCATGAATTTTGATATATATATACACATCTTTCATATATATAGTGTATATGTGTATATACACATACAACGAAAATTCCATGAAACTCTTGAAAGTTCGCCTTTTATTGAGATGTTCAATTTACTGCAAGAAAGAACTGCTCACACAGATAATCACTACTATGGGGCATTGTAAGAAGATTCTCAAGCATACTTCAGCTCAATGCAGTAGTACTAAGAGTGTTCATGGCATGATTAGAGTGGCACCCTATGCACCACAGCAAATTTCACACAGCTACTATTCACCACTGCATCTTTACCTTTTGTTTCTTTCAGCTATGAAGAGCCCCAAATACAGAATGTGTCAGTGTGAATTTTGTAAATTTTAACTTTTATAATACATTTGTATGTTTTATCATAGAGTGATAAAATGAATAAATATTTTTACATTTTTGACTGCTAAACTTTTTCTTAGCTTTTTTGATATTTCTAGGCTTCATGATTTGTTTGACACCTTTTCAAAAAATTGTTGTAAGCCTCCAAAAATAACCACATATAGGGGAACCATATAATCCAAGCCTGTGTTGTGCAAGTAGCAGTCATATATTCATTAGGAACTTAGTTATATTTAATTATATTGTTAAATCAAGCACTAACCATTTTATCTTAATTACTGATGCTTTTATCCACAAACTATTTTGATTAAATTTAGAGTTTGATACCATTCACTCTTGCTGAGTATTCAAGTTGTAGAAGCGAATAGGTTTTGTTTATAAGTATTTAGTCTTGGGACCTTTGGGAATAGAGTAACAGAAGAACTATCTAAGTGGTGTGCTGTGAATACACTATGGCCATTTCAAGATAACAAATAAAGCCATCTGGAAAACCTCCTTAAAATGTGTAACATCCAGCTTTTGCAAACCAACACAAACCATTTCTAATCTATTACTGAAGCGAACCATAACATCATTATTACCTTCCAACAGTAAATCATGGTAGTAAAACGAAATGACTATTCTATTTGGTGGAACTTGGGCTGGTGAGACTATTCCATTCTTATCAACGCCTCCCACATGGCCTGTCAATGGCCTTGTGCTGACAAAGGTGATCCTACATTCTGCTTGTGTACATCATACCTTAAGGAGTCTCAGCATGTAACTAGATCATTAATGATATGCTAAAGGCATTCTAGTTTGTATAAATCAAAGAGGCAACACTTGGGAAATATGACTACAAATACATTTAGCAATTTACTAATGAACTAAAATATATTTCCACATTGTTAGCAAGTATTTTATAGAGAAACACACCCCTGAAGCAAAGGGTAAGATAATTTGTTACAAAAATTTCATATTTACCATCCTACTTTGCCTTCTCAAAAAAGCATCTTCAGTTTATATTCAACTTGTCATTGATTTATTTTATCAAGCACATAAGAAATGCAAAGTCACTAGATAACCTAAAGAAAAGAATTAAAAAATAGTACATAAAGAACTGTGAGATACATACTATCACCAACAGTGATTTAAAAAATATATTAGCAGTCTCTATTATTTTCATATAATTTCTTTTAAGTCCATCTTTCAACCTAGTAGCTGAGATATACTCTAATTCAGTACCTGCACAAGTTAAGTAATGCTTTTTAAAATTTTTAGAATAGTATTTTAACATTCATTTTAACACTTATAATAGTATGTGGCACATACCAACCATTGTCCCTATAATATTCAAAGTTGCACAACTAGTAAACATCACTTCCAGGATCTGAATTCAGGACCATAATTGATAACTTATTGTGGTGATTCATTTTATTGTTAAGTTGATGTAGTCTTATAGACTGAGAAGAGAGTTGTAATGAGGGGTTGTCTAGATCAGGTTTTTCTATTAGTACATCTGTGTGGGGGTTGTCTGAACTACTAATGTGAATTGACCCAGCTCACTGTGGGCAGCACCATTCCCTAGGCAGCAGATCCTGAGCTGCATAAATATGAAGAGGTGCTGAGCATGAGTAGTTATGTATGCATTTATTCTCTTTCTGTTCTTGACTGTGAATATATGTTTCAAGTTCCTGCCTTTACTTCCCCAAAATGATGCTATAACCTACAAATTCAAACCAAAATAAACTCTTTTCTCAGTAAGTTGCTTGCTTGTCATGTATTTTCCTCATGGCAAGTGGAGCTGATATGAGAATATCTCCTTCTCTCCCCACTATAAAGCTGTCACGACTTTTTCCTAGAAATAATAAAAACCCTCGGTATTACTGAGATTTGGCATTCTAAATGGAATTTCTTTGTCTAGACACTCATCCACACAGTCTACATGACTTATAGTACATTATAAATCCTAAGGCAATTCTTCAATGTTCAAGTTACTGTTGTTTACAAGATCTCCTGTATGTGTTAATGATGCTCAGGGATAAAGTGAATGTGAGGTCCAGTACAAAGCTTTGAACTTAACAAAGAAATCTATCATAATTCTAAACTGTCTTGAAAAGAGAATAAATTCAGTTGCCTATAAAAATCATCTTCCCTAATAATAGTGAGAAAATAACTATTGAGGGAAAATGTTAAAATTTAAAGATGATTAAAATATTCACATTATTTTGCACTTACCACATTCTTTTACACAATCCCTGAAACATATGACTGTGATCAAAGATGATAATCTACTAAGACAAATAAAGAATGATGGTTGTAAAGAAATAAAATATATCTGGGTTAGAGAGATGGCTCATTGGTTATGAACACTGGCTACTCTTACAGAGGATCTGGGTTCAGTTCCCGGCACCACATGGAGGCTGACAACTGTCCATCACTTGGGTTCAAGGAGATCCTACACCCTCTTCTGAACTCTGTGGGCATTGCATGGCAATGGTGCACTTACACACATGCAGGCAATAGACTCATACACATAAAATAAAAATAATAAATAAAATATATATGATAATAATATCAAGACCATACATAATTATGTAATTAATTATGTTAGATATTAAGAGTGTAATTTCATCAGGATTCCTCTCTAAAAGGCTTAGAAAAGAGAGCAAGTAGGAAGCAGTTTATCTGTAACAGCTTTCAGGGGACTTAGTACTATGTAGCTGGCTCTTCGTGTTTAAACCAACACCAGAATTCAAACTCAGGAAAAAATATATTTACATTTGACAGATACAGTATAAAATAATTTACCACTTGTTGACATCTGAAATAAATCTGGTGTTAATCACGTACATTCCCTTGAAATGAAATGGGGTGGAAGAGAACATTGAGACATGACGTACATTGCAGAAAAACTGTTTTAATACTCACTTCCCTTAATATAAACTAATGCCAGAAGATGTATTCAATGCTAGATGCATTCATTTGTAAGTAGATTGCTTTGCACTGTTTCATTGATTTATTTTCTTAGAATCAACTTCTCAAATATAGAATTCTTTGGAGTATCTCATCTTATATGCAAACACCTTTACCTTTATCACTTTATTTTGAGTTTTGGATGTCAAGCCAGAACCTCAAGTACTTCATGCATGCTGTCTACAGCTGATACAAACCTTCAGCCCCACCTTACCTTTATGCCAAGAATAGCCTCAGTTTCCTTCTCTTCTCTGCTGTTTCAGTGACTATTTTCCTGTCTCTTCCAGAATTCTCTTGTGACATTTAGCTTCTAGGTCTTAGGCTTACTTGTCATTTTAAACCTTTTGCAATTAACTATTTTTTTTGTTTCTTTGAAGTAAGGATGAAGCATTCAATTTCATTTTCATTCATAATCTCTTTCTAACATACTTAGAGAAATATGAAAACAGTGATAAGAATGTGGAAAGGACTCTGTTCTTAAGTTATTAAGAATGTTGTGTGAAAAGAAGCAGGTCCAGCTATGGAGATATTTCCAACAAGCCTGTTGCATGCTGTATTATAGACACAAAAATAATACGGTAGAAGTAAAATACTTGGAAATCATTACATATACACCTGCAGTACCCAAACTGTATTTAAATGCTCCTGATCATTCTGCTTTATTCTAAAATTTGAAATAAAACAATGACAGATGTTGATCAGAAAACCAGAATTACTGCTATGAGATTTTCTAGATTTAATTATGTAAACATAATCTGAGATTTTTCTATGGCACAAAGGAATTTTAAGTATATTCTATAATACTAAAATCAAAGATATTATAAGAAAATATTACACACGTTGAATTATTCATCTAGATAGATGTATAAATCCTAAGTAAAAGATGGATAAGAATAGCTTAATTAGTATTGAAAGAGAAAGACTGACAATTCCTCACTTAAAAACTTACTGTAAAGCTATGGTAATCAAGACACTGTAGTATTGGGGAAAGAATAAACAGATCAATAGAAAAGAAAGACTAGACATAAAACCACAGAAATAGAATCAAATGATCTTTGACAAAATAGCAAAAGCAATGTATTAGAACAAAGACAGATTTTTTTTAATGAATGTTGCCTGAAACAACTGTGCATCCACAGAAGCATTAATGTAGCCACTGATCATGCTATCTTAGCAAAAACCCAACTCAAATGGACCACAGAGCTAAACAGAAAATGTAGAACTCATAGAAGATAATATTGGAAAACCTTAATAACCTTGATATAATGGTGCCTAAATAGACACAATACCAAAGCCATGATCTATGAAAGAAATAATTGACAATCTGGATTTAATTAAAATTCAAACTTTCAGCTCTGCAAAAGACAATACAGGAGAAATAATATAAGCCACAGATGGACAGAAAATATTTGCCCCCAATACATTTAATAAAGGACTTGTGTGCAATATACCCAAATTAATCTTAAATTTCAGCAATAAGAAAAATAACAATTCCATAAAATGATCAATATACCAGAATCTCATCAAAGAAGATACAAAGATGACAAGCATGTAAAAATATGTCTGTTAAATGTTGCGCTGACAGTACCTAATGCTGGTGAAGATGCCAAGCTACTGGAGTGTTAACCATTGCTGGTGGGAATGTAAAATCCACACCACCTATGGGAGGCATTTCATCGTAAAATTCAGCAATCATACTCCTTCAATTTTTCCAAGTAACTGAATATGTAATGTTCACACACAAACCTCACAAGAATGTTCACAGCCATTTTATTTTAAATCATTCAAACTGGAAGTGACCAATATAGTATTCAATAAGTGAATGAGTGAATAAATTGACACAAATACAGCCAAAGTAATGTTATTCAGTGCTAAAAGAAAAGGGTTAAGGAGCTATGGTCAGATGTCGAGGACAACAGCAAATGTCAAATGGGAGTGGAGCAAATTAAAGAGTTTCAGACAGCGAAAGAAGCAAACAAGTGAAAATACAGAATATAGAAATATAGAATGAGTAGAAATCTTTCTCATATATTCAGCCACAAAAGGATTAAGATCCAATATATATACATATATATATATATGATTAAAATGAAAATAAAAATGACCAATGAATATATGAAAAATTCAACCTCTTTAATCTTTTGGGGAAAGCAATCAAATCCACATTAGGAGTCCATCTGACCCACAGCACGGCTAGTGGAACTACTTCCTTTATTCAAGTTGCATTTCTAATTCTGATTCATATTCCTCTGGGCAATAATAAATCAGATTTTAAAAACACATAAAAGTACCTGCTAGCTGAGATTTTTTTTCTTTTTAATAATTTGATGAGCAACAATGATTGTTCATTATAGTGACTTCCAATGTGCCTGTCTGGACACAGCCTCATTTTACAGAATATACAAATGTATCTCTTTTGTGAATATATTCAACCTTCTGTCATCTTTTTGCATATTTTTAATTTTTTAATTCAAAATTTGAAATTTCCATACAATATAATTTTATGGTATTTAGATTCCTTCCCCTTATCCACACCTCCCCCTGCTGACACCCACTCAATTTAATCTACGCATATATGTATATTTATCATGGCCTATAGAATCTGATTTGTGTCCCCAAATGTCTTTCAGTGTAGATCCATCCACTGGGCCAACAAGAGTCCCATCCTTATAAGACACTGTCTCTCCCAGGAGCCATAAAGTGTCCAAAATTTCTTAGTTTAGGTTGGGTTTTCTTATCTTCTTCCTCATGTTTATGTCGGGATTTTGTCTGGTTTCAGATTGCATAGGAATTGTCTAGAAGATTCTGTTTCCAAGTGGTCATCCACCCCCTTTTACTCTTAGACTCCTTCTGCCTCCTTTTCCACAATGATCCCTGAGCCTTGGGAGGCCAAAGTTTGAAATAGCTGTCTTTTCAGGGACATGCACACTGTAACCTCTTGTTCTCTGCTCATTGGCCAGTGTGGGTTTCTGTGTTAAACTCTGGTGAGAGATGATTTTATCCAATGTGTAAAGGTTGAAATGAAGATGTATCACTTAGGTCTAAGTGAACACTTATTCTCTGAATTTGATCAGTTCTAGAACTCTGTAAATAGTCTCCATCTGTTTCAAAAAGAAGCCTTCTTGATGAGGGGTTAAATGTACACTTGTCTATATATAAGGATGCATATCTAGAATAAAGTAAGAAAGTACCTTGGTCTAGGGAAGTGACTTTAGGTTTTTCTCTAGGATGTATGACTTTTCCAGCCATATGTATTTGGAATATTTACAGTATCATTCATGAGTTCCTTCCCACTGAGCAGGTTTGAAGCCCAATTAGACCGATGCTGATTATCCCTCAGATAAAAATGCCACTATTGCACCAATAGAGATAGTTTGCTGGGCCAGTCATTGTTCTTTGTTAGGTTTTATAGCTCAGTAGATCCATTGATTGGTTTTTTTCCATGGCAGGTCATACAGTATCCTCTGGTAGCCAGAGAGCTAGACTTCAAGGAGGCGGCTTTGGGGATGGTCCCAAAGGAGAGAGATGGGCATGGCACATTTTGCATAACTCATCCAAGCTAGCCAGCCAGGATGGGCTGGTTCTTACTAGGTAGCAGTGAAAGTTCAAGCTCTGAAACAGAGGGGGACTCATCTTTTTTTAAAGTGCTGGCTTTCCTAATTGTATAATACATACCACAAAACTGTATCAAATCACTCTTTTGGCTGTAAAAATTAGCTTTATAAAATTTACTATGATATTTAGTAATTAATATTAAATCACATCATCCATATTATTATAATTTTAGCAGCTTTTACCTTGTCTTTCTTGTATATGTTTAGAAAGCACAAAGGAATTATTAAGACCTGAAAACCAATGTCTTCCCCATTGTTCATTTTATTGATATCTAGAAAAATTGAATGTCATTAGACATCATTATTAACCACTATGGTGTCTGAATTACAACTGTCTTAGACTTCTCAAATGCCAGCTAATTTTTCAGTCAGCAAATAAGAGTTAAATCAGAGAAGACATGAGTTGTCTTCTCAAATGTGTAGTTAGATCCTTATTTTGAGCTCTGGAAAGTTAGAAGGCAAATTTATAAGTGATAAGATCATACATGGGGTTATTGATACAAAGTTGTTATGTAAAAGGAACTAGGAAATACATAAAGAAGAGGTCAAGTAACTTTTTATTAACTATGTGGCAATAATTCAAAGCAAATAATGAGAATTCCATGAGATATCAAAGTAGGGAATTAGATCCTTATTTTGAGCTCTGGAAAGTTAGAAGGCAAATTTATAAGTGATAAGATCATACATGGGGTTATTGATACAAAGTTGTTATGTAAAAGGAACTAGGAAATACATAAAGAAGAGGTCAAGTAACTTTTTATTAACTATGTGGCAATAATTCAAAGCAAATAATGAGAATTCCATGAGATATCAAAGTAGGGAAAATGATTCAAAATGTGTAAATTTCTAGAAGCAAAGGGAGCATTACTTTGAAGAACTTGGTTTTAGTTCTGTGAAATGAGAAAATAGTCAAACAATTAAGGAAACATGTTTGAGTCTATGTTGATGAAATTCACTGCGGCCACAGTGTGGAAGACATACTGAAGTAAGCAGAGATAATGACAGTAGAACCAGCAGAAGTTTGAGACAGAATGTGCAACATTATTCAACACCTGGATTTAGTTGACTGTGGGAGACAGTAAAGGTGAGGCAGATCTCTGGGTGACTCTGCTGTTTCTGAGCATTTGGGCATAAGACAACATCATTAACTGACTAGAGTAAGAAACAGGTAAAGTAATATGGGAAAGATTGAGATGAGGGAAAGATAATGCAGATTTCTAAGAAACCTGTGAAAATTATACTGATGGATACATGTTTCCTTTTTTATTAATTTAAATCCCAATGCTCCTTAGTATATATTCAGTGGTTTGACACTGGTCAAGGAGATTCCTGACTATGTTTGGAGAATGAGTAATGTTCTGTATTTAAACTACAGTACTTACTATTACTAAATGTAGTTTCTGTGTTCAATGAAGTTTTCCCTTAGCTAGTTCAGCAGAGTGAAGCATAATTGCTTTTAACTATAAACTACATAGTGCTTTTAAATATAAACCACAGTACATTTATTAAAATGTGTTCCCATAAAGATTGATAGAGTCAAAGTGCACATTTGCAAAAGTTAATACAGAAGTCCTTTGAATAGCTTTCAGTGAGGAATTTTATCAATTGTGACACTTTACTTCTGCTGAATGGCATATTATGTTTCTCAGTAGCATTATTCCAAGTGCTTTCATAATTAAATATACTCAGAAAGTATTCCATTTAAATAAAACTAACAATAATTGGATACTTGTAATTAAAAGTAGGAATTGGATTTATTTCTCAGTGTTTAACGCAATGCAGATTGATGATGCACAGTGATAACAAGGCTATTGTATTTAACTGTAGAAAATTCACAATGAAGTCATTTCTACTTCAAGGTGCAAATATTTGTGATTAAGTGACATAGCTGGGGCATGAATATCTTTAAACTGACCATCATCTATGTCAAGAAATTCCACTTTTTTTCTTGCTTATCCTATTAGTATGCCTCAGAGAGCCCTTGCATTAATCAGAAGAAATGTCAGACAACCATGAGTTGATTTAAAAGTCATTTTATTTTTAAAAGGAGAATCTCACATTTCTTATTTCAGCATTTTGAGTTTGATTTATTTATTGATGTACTTTATTTCCATATTAGCTTTACACAGACAATTCCTGCACAAAGGGAGTCAATAAAAAAGGCCTGTTTTATGAAACAGGGTATAAAAAAGAATATATCAACTTTTTAAAATTGAGTTGCTTATTAAAATTGATTTTCGTTTATAATACATGCATTATTTTGTTATCTACCATTTATATTTTGAATATTTCCTCCTGTCTAGCATCCATAATATAAATATACTATATTCTAGTCTACAAAAAGATGTGTTCATGTGTCATTTTTGCCTAGGAATTAGGAAAGGTTAAAAGCCTTTCAGACAGTCTGTATCTCAATGTCATCATCATTCACTGTGGGAATGAAGAACTCAAGGAGCAGACCACATTCCTATCCTGTCAGCAGTAGAGCCAGCTCTGCACACATTGCAAATTACAGTAGGCAACGACATTTATTTAACACTAGAAGCTTTCCCACTGAAATCTATTCAGAGAAATTACAACAATTATTTAAAAATTAGAAATCAGTAGGCACTAAAAATTTTAATCAGAATTTATATCAGTCACGAAAAATCTCAGATTTGTTGAATATTTTAACTTGCACCATCCACACCATCGGAAGCAATATCAGGCAGTCATGTCTTACTTTTTGTCCAAGTTGAGACAGCTTTAAATTTCTCCACTAAAATCTTCTTGAGATACCACAAAATGTTTTCCTTTACTTTTCATAGAAAGATTTCAAAAAGAACTATTGCCTAATTATTACCTCAAATGTTATTACATTTTCATCCTCTATTATTAGTTGAAATTGAAGTTAATGCAGATTAAATAATTGCACAAAATACACAGCAAGTAAATAGTAAATTTGGGGCTGAATTTTAATGCCTTTGTTTGATTATTGTTGTTCCCTTCTTTGTACACTCGCACTGTCCCAGAACAGAGGCACATTTTCTTATTAATACTTGATCATTTATCATGATTTACCTCCATTGGCAGGAAGTATATTTAAATTTAACTTTAAATCTTTACTTGATATCTAAATTAATAATAACAATTATATCTGTAAGATGGCAGAATTAAGACTTTACAACATAAAAACACTAATTTGAAGAGGTAACAAGGTGACTCAGTGCTTAAAGCTGCTTGCCACTAAGCCTGGTGACCCAAGCTCAGTCCCAGGACCCATGTAGCAGAAATAATAATTCCTACAAATTATCTTCTCAGCTCCATTTGTCAGCTATGATATGAGCACACGTGCACACCCCCACACACACACCCCACACCCCAAATAAGTCTTGAAAACAATATGGAAGAGAACAAGTAACAGATCTGAAATAAATGTATTTCAACAAACTATCTGGCAAAAATTCAAACGGGATTATCCTGTAGAAAATTTTGTGAACTACAAAAGAACACATATTAAAAGAAAAAATAAAAACAGCAAAATTAAATAAAATGATTTCAACAAATAGGTAGAAAGCTGTTTTATCCCAAAGATAAGAAAGAACCAAAATAAACATTGGAAACTGAAAAGAATTCTATAAAATATTTAATAACAGAGCCAGACATGTAGAAGAAAGAAGCGCTGAGTTTAAAGATGATTGAGACACTATGGGAAGTATCAGACATCATCCAGTGAAAAAAATTCATGCATTATATAGCAATCAGAAAAAGAAGTATAGAAAGAGAAAGAGGAAGGAAGATTAATAAAATTGAGGGTTGGAGAGATGGCTGTGGTCAAAAGTATGTACTGCTTTTACACAGGATTCCAATTTGGTTGCCACACCCAAGTTGGGTGGCTTCTACCTCCAGCTCTACCTCCAGGATATCAAAAGCCTTCTTCTGGACTCTGTGAACACCTGTACTCACACATGCACAGCCAGCCCCTCCATACACATGAACACATAACTAAAAATTAACATAATAAATAATAGAAAATGTCACAAATATGAGGAAAGGAATAATTACATCTATGTTGCTCTATCCCAAATATATTAAATATAAACAGTTCATATAAAGACATACTATAGACAATATCACAAAATTTAAATACACAGAGAACTTTGAAAGCAAAAAGAAAAAAGTGATTTATCACATACACATGAGTTCAGTGAGATTGGTCATGTATTTCTCAGCAGATACTTTGCACTACAAAAGAAAGAAGAAAAATGAAGAGCTGAAAGGAAACAATAATTTCTAAAATCCTTAGCATCATTGGGAATCATAGCTCTAGGACACCCACTCTCACTAATGCTATGCAACATAATACTGGAGTTCTAGAGAGAGTCTTAATAAGTCTTGAGCAGGACCCAGAGGAAGGAAAAAATGTAGACATTCAAACCAGAAAGAATGGGATAAAATTATCTTTGTTGAAGTTTAGAAAATATGACCATATGAACATATGTGTTTGTGTGTGTGTATTTGCGTGCGTGCGTGTGTGTGTGTGTGTGTGTGTGTGTGTGTGTGTGTGTGTGTGCAGGTATCCAAAGAGGTGAAAAGGAGTTCGATCATTGAAGTCAGAGTCACAGGTGGTTGTAAGCCCCCGAATGTGGGTATTGGACCTAAAATCTGGTCTGCAAGAGCATCAAGCACTCTTAACCACTAAGCCATCTCCCTAGTCCTGTAAATAGCAGTTCTAATCTAATAACAACAAACTATCTGAAAAATAAAGAAAAATCATCTATAACAGCATAAAATAGAATTACATTTAACAAAGGAAGTAAAATATCTTTACAGAAAGGAACTTCATAAGATACTGAAAATAATTGAAGACACAAGTAAATGGAAAAATGACCCATGCTTATAGATTGGAAGAATAAATATTGTTACATATACAAACTATCTAAAATAATATGCACGTTAAATTGCAGCTACTATCAAAATTCTGTCAGTATTTGTCATAGCAAGAGAAAAATTCATGAAATCCATACCCAATTATAAAATACAACACAGTCAAGCAAATCTTCCTTAAAAGAATAAACCCAGACGCTTCACAACATCCAATTTAAAATTATGTTATAGCACTATACCAAGAGAAACAGTATCACACTGGAAAAGAAATACATAATGAAATCAAAACAAATAAAAATCCCAGAAATAAATTGATAACCTTATAAGCTGATCTTTTGCAAAGCTGGCAAGAACACACGGTGGCAAAAGGCAATCTTTTCAATAAACCCCGATGAGAAAATGAACGGCCGCTTTTGGAAGAATGAATTATACCTTTCAGTCAGATGAGATCCCACAAATGAAGTTATAATGGATTAAAGACTTAAATTTAAAGTGAAAAATAGAAATCTAATGGAAATTTTCATAAGGGGAAATGTTCCTGCCTTATATCTAGACAATGATTTCTTGACTATGATCTCAAAAGCACAGGTAACAGAAATGAAAATTAACAAATATAATGGCATTGAATTAAATATCTTAGGCACAGAGAAACAATAAGAAAGTGAGAATCTAAAAAACTGAAAGAAAATATTTGCAAATAATATGTCTTATCAGGGGTTACTATTGTACACACACATATGTATATGTGTATATATATATATATATATATGTATATATATATATATAATGCAATTCAATTGCGAAAGTCTCTGAATAGGTATTTCTCAAAAGAAAATATACAGTGACATACCAGCATAAGAAAAGATATATTTGTCAGAAAAATTTAAATCAAAACCAGATCAAGATGTCACTCAATACTTGTTTGGGTGGTGATAATGTAAAAGATAAGATAGGATGCAATGTCAATGTCGAAGACACGAAGATAAGAGGCTCCCGTACAACATTGATGGGGGTGTATATTGATGGAGCAAGAGTGGGAAACATGAGATTCAACCCAATTCACTTCTCCGGGCATGTCTGAGAGAAATAAAATTTGGATCTTAAAAAGATCTGAAGTCAATGTTCATTATGGCATAACTGGCAATAAAGTATGAAATAATGTAAGCATACTTTAATGATAGAATGGATACAGAAAATCCAAAGTATATATGACACAATGCAACAGAACTCAGCCTTAAAAGGGAAAGAAGCCCTATTGTTTGCCACAACATCGATGAAAGCTATAGGAGATTATGCTCAGTGTGTTAAGCCAGGCACAGAAAATCAAATATTCAAAAAACTTCTTCATATATGGAATCTAAAATGCCTGCACTCATAAGAACAGAGAGTAAATTATTGAGCTGAGGTGTGGTATAAGTGGAGACTTATTGATCAAAGTATACAAACTTTCAGTCAGGCAGAAAGAAGAAGCTCTAGAGATCAATGCATAACATAATGACTATAGATAATACTACCCTATACTTGAAATTTGCTCAGAAGGTGGATTTTAATGTGCTTATTAAATATAAAACAATGATAATTATGAGACATGACAGATGCATTAATGAGTTAGATTGTAGAAGCTATTTCACTATATGTACATATATAAAATATCAACAAATGCAAGAAATACATTTTTAATTCTTGTAGTTTCACACAACATAGTTTGATTGTATTTATCAATTATATCTCAATAAAATGGAAAAAAACAAACAAAAATCTAGATACCACCTTCATCTTCCTAACATGTATTTCATGTGGTATGTTTATTAAATTGATACCATTTAATTGTAACAAATTCCACAATGAATATTTTCTAGCTTGATGGCATATTTTTTTATAAAGTACAACTGTATGATTTAGAGAACACCTTATCAATATAAAAAATCTCTACCATTAATTTCAGATTACGTCTGTTATCATGTAATGAACTAGCTTATTCTACCAGAAAAAGACCTGGTAAAACTTTCACTGAAATTAAGAAATTGACAACAGTGGAGCTGGGTATAGTGGCGAGCAAGACTTTAATCCCAACATTTGATAGGCAGAGGCAGGGAGAACTCTGTGAGTTCAGTTAGAGGCCAGCCTGGACTACATAGCTAGTTGCAGGCCAGGTTACAAAGAGACCCTGTCTCAAAAATACCAAAAAAAAGAAAAAAAGAAAAAAAATTGTCAATATTAATTAGTTACTACTTTTATCATTAGATATTATATTAGATATTTAATTATTAGTTATTACTTTATTTTTGTTTTATTTTTCTTTTGGTTGTAAAGATTTATGAAAAATATTTACTAATCAATTTTCTTTAGGTTAAAATCTTCTCATCCTTATAATCTGACAAGTAATTAATGGTATTTAAATCTTTTTTGGAAAAAAAATATTTACTCTCCTAGAAGCATTTGGAGATTGACTGAAGTGAAGAAGTTTAAATCTCATAGCAAGAACAAAATTTTGGTTTCTACATCTTCATAATATAATGCAAAATCAGACTTCCGTGTCTGATAGCACAAGCACATAGATCAAAAGTAGTCTCCAAACACAATGGCAGGCCCTTTATTTAGGGAAGTTTGTCCTGGGGTTGACTTTAAGCAAACATTGGTACATTCAGACTCCTAGTAACTGTAAGGAACAAACAGGATAAGTTGTTTAGTATCCATATTTTTCAGGCTTTACCACTGCATTACACTGAATCACTAGGAAATCAAGTCTATCGAGTCTAATCTGTGTTTCCTTAATGCTCTTGGGTGTGTGGGTATTTCCCATAGAGTCTGGTCAACCTATCAATAGTCACACCAGTAAGGAAAACTGACTGTTTTTCTTACAGCATCTATTTATGGACAATATATCCTCAGCTAGAACTGGGGTTTTCTGTCTACCTCACTCATCCATGCTGCGCCTCTGTCTGGCTTTGAATTGCACAGGTCTTCTGTATGCTCTCGTAAGTGCTATGGGTTCATATGTATACCTACACTGTGGTGTCCAGACAACAACACAAAGGAAACACACTTTTCCAAACATTTATGTGGAGCTGGAGAGATGGCTCAGTGTTTAAGAGTACTGGCTGCTCTTACAGAGGACTTGGTTTCCCAGCACTCACACGACAGCTAACAACTATCAGTAACTCCAGTTCCAATGGATCCAATGCCTTCTGACCTCTTTGGGTATTGCACAGCATGGGTACACCAACATGCAAGCAATGTACTCATACACATAAACTAAAAAAAAATAAAAAAATAAAACATTTTTAACATCATGCAAATTTTCCTTTAATTTTAACCTTTCCATAAATGTTTTCTAAAGTTGACTGCTATGGAAAAGCAGACAGGATTTCAGAATCTTCCCATGTAAATCGCTGAACTTTTATTTATCACACATATTAAAACTGGTATTATATTACTTGCTAATATCTATTCATTATTATTGAGCTTCTGGCAATCTTCAGTGTCGTGTAGGTGATGATTCCTAAGATTCTCAAGGGGCCAGTTAGGTTATGTACTAGTTACTTTTCTCATCATTGTGTAAATACAGCTGAAAAAAAAAACTTAATGGAGAAAGGATTGATTTTGGCTTACAGTTTGAAGATACAGTTCATCATGATGGGAAACTGTTGGCAGCAGAATCCAGTGGATGCTGCTTATACTGCATCCACAGTTAAGAACTGGAGAAGGATGAATGCTGGTACACAGTCCACTTCCTCTTTATTCAACCTATGAGGCCAGCCCATGGGACATGGAATTCACAATTAGGGCAGATTTTCCCAGCTCAATCCAATTTAGAGTCTCCCTCACAGACATGGTGAGAAAGTAATTCTAGATTCTATTGGTAATTAGGTTGAAAGTCAGTATTAACTATCACAGATAGCTACTACTATTTTATGTATTTCATGGACTAGATTTAGAAAGCAATAGGGGAACTCAATGAATTTCCCTTGTCTACAGCTATTAAGTGAATGAACCACAATTTCAGACCAGGCAGCCTAAGAACTACATATTCTGACAAATGGCCCATTTTCTTTGATTTCTAAGACATGAAGCAATAACACAAATGGTCAATCACAGCAGGCATTGTAATAATGTCAATTTGTGCTTCATCTTACTTCTTTTTAACAGGATTTTTGTCTGACAACATCTGACAAATGTAGATAACATGGAAGTTTCAAATTATAAATAAATATTAAATAAATACATGTGCAAACACATGCACATACACATATTATTTTCCCCACATCTTACAGGTTCAATGTCATTTTAAAAAATAAAGCATTTGAATATGTGTACTGTCCTTGAATGTAGTATGTTGGTATATTATGGAATCTACCATACATTTCTGGTTCATTACCATGCTAGCTAAGCAACATCTGGAAGTCAGATTGAGCACTGATCGATGAAGAAATTATACCATGATAAGAAACACTAATCAAAATCTTGCCACTTAAAGCTTTGCCGAGAGAACGTACTTTGCTTCCAAGCTTTAATTCTGAAGATTTGTGCCTCATGTAACTCATGCCTTCCACAGTGCATGAAATATACACACAACTTCTCTTCCATCATCAAAAATGATGTATTTAATGAAATGTACTGCTTTGTTTTTCTAATAATACAATTGACTCCCATGATAAGAAATTAAAATTATACCCTGGGGAGACGTTTGACTGGAGTGAAATGAAATTAAACTTTCTTCATCACTAGTAAGAGAGCCTACTAAGAGAGCTATTGTTTTTCTTTTTTAATTGCCTGTGATAATTACAACTGTAATCTTCTTTGTTCTTTCTTTTTGAGCAGGTGGGTCTTTTCAACATAAACTATATATTTTCAAAAGTAGTACCTGGTTTACAACACATTGGAATTTTGGAAGAAAGCTTGTCTTCAAGGATACGTTTAATATCATGTTTCTCTAAGATACCCATGCATACAGAGTTGCATCCCCTAGTTTGTAATTTTCTTTGGTGAATATGTGAATGTACAACAGACAGTTGTAGAGGTCCAGTCTTGCAGGTCATCTTAAAAGTACTCTTATAAAGTAACAATAAGCTCAGAGCCTTGCCATAGGACAGCAGGCAGGAGGTTGAATAATCAATGAATCACATAATGTCTTTTTAATTTTATTTTTTCTAATAAATCACATAAAACAATAAGTAAAAAAGCTATGTTCAAAGATGCCGTATAAAGTTTATAGGATTTGATTTTTCTAAAACCTTTTTCTCTGTTTATACAGAACAGACTTTGTTTTATTAACATTATCTTCAGTCTCTGGGATTGAAGAGATTGCTCAGTGGTTAAGAGCATTGAATGCTCTTACAGAGGATCGGGGTTCAATTCCTAGCACCCACATGGCAGCCACAAACCATCCTTAAGTCCAGTTCCAGGGGAATCTGAAACCCTCTTCTGACCTATGTGGCACTGCACGACAGGGGTGCACTCACATACATGCAGACAATACACTCATACACATAAAATAAAATAAATAAAAAAATTTTAATTAAAAAATTATCTCCAGTCTCAAACATGAGATTTAATGTTCAAAATCCTCAACACATGTTTATTTATTGCATTAAAATACTGAAATTATTGGCTATCTGAGAGTCAATGACACAGAATTACTAAAGATACCAGTAGAAGAGGTAAATATGTAGCATAAGATCATTTATGGCTAAATATAAAAAATGTTTTTGATCTTTTTGAGACAGGGTTTTCCTGTAGCCCCAGATGTCCTGGAACTCACTATGTAGATCAGGCTGGCCTTGAACTCACAGAGATCTGCCTGCCTCTGCCTCCCAAGTGCTGGGACTAAAGGTGTGTGCTACCATGACCATGGAGATCATTTATGCCTAAAGATTAGATATTTCATCAGGTTTTCTTGCTTTACATTTGTTTTAAAAAGAATTGTGAAACATTTATAAATGTTTTGACATTAATTGGTTAAGGTGTTTTGAACACTGAACATATTTTAATATTTATCATTAGTATAACAAAACATTTATAAATATGTTTCACAATTCTTTTTAAAACAAATGCAAAGCATAAAGATCTCTCCATTTATCAACAATTATTTCTCATTGTTTCCTTCTCTTTTTTTAATATACTTTTTTCTTTAAAAATATTTTATTTAGATTCTTTTATGTGCATGAGTGTATTGTCTGCATGTATGTAAGGTAAGTGCATCCATGTTATGTAATGCCCAAGGAGGACAGAAGAGTGAGTTGGATCCCCTGGAACTGGAGGTACAGACAGTTGTTAGCCATCATGTGGGTGCTGAGAACTGAACCAGGTCTTCTGCCAGAGCAGCCAGTGCTCTTAACCGCTAAGCCATCTCTCCAGCCCCAAGACATTTTACATTCCTTTTCATGACTCTAAATCCAGCGTGCAGTTTATATTCATAGCTGGCCTTAGGCAGGCACACACATTCCTGGTGTTCACGTGTGGCCTGTGGTGACTGTATCTCTTTCCTGAAATTGAGAGTGGAGGGGATGGACCATCATTATGCTGCCCTCACAGTAGAATGCGGGTGCATGTAGGAAATCCATAAATGTGGGGAAACAGTGAGAGAAGGAGCTGCCCATTTTTATCCACATCAAGCCATTAGAAGTCAGCTGCCACAGCCCCCATCAATACCCCCACTGTCAACATCATCACTACCTTCACCATCACTAGCATCACCACCACCACCTTTGTTACCACTTCCATCACCACTATCACCATCACATCACAGCCATCATAACCATCTTCAGTATCACTACCATCACCACCACCTCCATTACAACTACCATCTCCACCATCACAAGCACCTGCATCACCCCAATCACCACTACCACCACCATTACTACCATCATGACTATAATCACCATCACCACAACCAGTGCCATTATAACCATCATCTTCACCATCACTACCACCACTGCCACCTCCATCATCACTGCCACCACTATTACTATAACCACTATCATCATCACTACAACCACCATCAGTACCACAATTACATCTCTACAACGATCACAATCATGTCTATGACCTTTACCATCACCACCACCATCTTCACCAGCATCTTTACCATTATAACTACCACCACCACCACCACCACCATTGCCACTATTGCTAATCACCAGATCTCATCCTGGCACACTATCCTCATGTGCTCCCTTCTGGTGTCCCAAGTGACTTAGTACCCTTGGTCTCTGTGGTACTAAATGGTGGATAATCTTCACATAAGACTTCTATGGGAGGAAGAGTCAGGAAAGAAATGAGAGGTAAATAGAAAATCATGAGAAAACAGAATTATTTAGAAAGTCTTATTGTTCTAGTTTTCTTAGTCATAAATAACCAACCATGTCTCTTCTTTAATAAATCAATATGTTCTCTATTCTAACATGTTTCAGGCTAACAAAGACTCGTTATACCATGTCACCAATCTTATTATCAGCAATGGCAGAAATTCGAAAGTTCATTTTCATCGGATCCTTTAAAATGTGCTAGAAGCTTTAAATATGTATTATATATGAATGATGCTTCATATAATATTTACCCTGTATTTCTCTAACATTACTGACTGGTCTTACACCATTAAAGGGGCACTCTCTTTCTTTGTCCTTGTTGCTTTTTATTGATATCAGCACAGTAACTCATCTCATCAGAAGATTGTGCTTGACATTTGTACCTCTTTCACCCAAAGAACCTAATTAACTCTTTTATAGAACAGACATGACTAATGCTTGCAGCTGTTAACTTGTGCACCAGCTTGATATTTTTAGTAGTCTTGCTAAAATAAGTCTCTTTGTATAGCAAATGTTTTATAACAAAGTCTTGTCTTTTGTACAGAATTTATTCTTATTATGTAGGCAAAAATAAGAATATTACTAACATAGTAACACCTGAAATTTTTAAGCATCAACCCCAATTCCAATTTCTACCACTTAAAATAATTCAACTACTGGATACAGAACTTAATTAAAATAGAAATTACATTTTAAGATGCAGAAAACTCAGCTATGAAGCAGCATTGTCCTTATTTGTAAAAATCAAAAGGTAAATTTTAATCATGTGAATAATCACAATGACCCTATGGATGAAGCTGGTGGCATTAGTCACAGGAATATCCCAACATCTCTCTCTGTCATGCAAAATAATGCAGTCCTTACTACAACAATATGATTTGCAGTTGATCAACTCAAAGTTTAAGAAAATTAAGTAGACCATCCCAAGATTCCTTAGCTTGATGGTCAGTATGATCCTAAACCTGGAGTGTATGAGATTCTCTGTAATGTCATATTCCAAATAAAAATAGCATTCCTCTATTAATATCAACTTTTCCAAACATGGTTTTTTCACATGCTTGCCTTCTCTCTGACTAGCAGTTTCATCTTGTTGCTGTGGCATTCCTCCACTGATAGTAGAACCAACTTCTTTGGCTTCCAATGTAGACTGAAGACATGCAGACCTCCAGGAATCCTTCAGACCTTCAGTGCCAGATCGTAGCTGCTGAGACATGCAGCCTCATGGACGGTGCAACTACCGATTTTTCAGCCTCTCCAGTGTGGCAGAGCCATTGTTGGACTACTCGGACTCTATCCTGTAAGCTGTTCTAGTAAAGACCAAGTCTTCTGAGTCTAATCTCTCTCCACCTAGAAAAAAATCTATCTCCCAGCAAGAAGGCGTGCATGTGTATTCTGGAGCTAAAATTGGGTTGGTGACTGACATTCAGCAGGAAATCAAGAAAGACGAAGACGCTGTGGCTCTTGGAGCTCAGTTCAGTTTGCTGAAACTGTCTTTGGAGACTAGTCTGGTGGTAAGAGGATTTTGGAATTGGAGCGCCTGGAATAAAGGTAAAAAGCATAAAAGAACTCGAAGCGAGATGAACTGTATGCCCAGTGGAAAGGAGTTGCCTAGAGCCAGGAACAGCAAAAGAAACGATGAGGACGCGATGGAGATGCAGAAACCTCTGCTGCTGCCTCGGTGATAAAGATCTGATCAGATGCTGAGAGAACAAGAAAGAGAGGGGGACTCCATGGCCACCTTCACCAAGAAGAGGAGGGCCAAGGAGAGCAAGAAAAAGAAAGTAAGGTCTCAATTCAATGTCCCGGCACCTCCTCCCAATAGAGTCAACATCTGGCCTGGGTATCGCTGGGATGGAGTCGACAGATCCAGGGGATTTGAGCAGAAGTGCTTTGCTGGGCTCGCCAGCAAGAAAGCAGTAGAGGAGTTTGCCTATAAGTGGAGTGTGGAGGGCATGTGACTTCTCCCAGGTTGCATCTCACTGTGGGTAGCAGTAGTGGCACAGGACAGCCAAACATCCAACTCCAGCGGTTGTTTCGCCAACAGAGGGACCAGTAAGTTGTCCCTTCTGACTTGCATCAGGCCCCTAATGATGATTGTGCTGCACTGCCTGTGACTGGCTTCCGCAGGAAGCAGTGGCCACTATATCCATCTAGGCTCCAGGCTTTGTTCCTGGTTGGCACTTTCCTTCTGCTTTTTTTTTTTAAAAAATAAACATTATTATTTTGTTTAAAAGAAAAAAAAAAAAACCTTCCAAACACATACCCACCTCTTTATTATCCATTTCCATTCTTTTGCTCAATAAGCACTTGTATGTTCGTTCTATGCCAAGCCTGTGTGAAGCTTTTGAAAATGTAAGGACAATTTTGATAAATCATATAGAGGCTAGAGGGTAAGCTGTTACTTTAAGAAGTGAAGAAAGCAATCAAATAAAATGATAACAACAAAAATATTGATAATAACTGCTATTATGAAACTGAACAAGATGGGGTAGGTATTTAGCACATTAGGAGCATAAAGCATAAAATTCATGTGGGAGTATTAAACAGGAGACAAATGAGAGCAAAACAGAAAATTGAGCACTTAAATTTGACAAGTATGGTTTTAGGTACTTAATATAAATGACTACTTAATCTAAAAAGTAGCCCTATGAAACAGGCATTGTGATTATCCATGTCTGACATTTAAAGAAACCAAGTAAAAAAAAAAAAAAAAGAGTATAAGTAATCAACCAGAAATCATTTTAAGAGTAAGAAGAAAAAATGAACAATTTCATCTTTTCGATACATGCTTTTATAGCTATTGTGACACGCTATGTTTGATACCAAAGGTGTCAGAGAATGAGGTGTGTGTTTCTATCTTTAAGGATGAAATTTCCCGGGCTGGAGAGATGGCTCAGTGGTTAAGAACACTGAATGTTCTTGCAGAAGACCCCATTCAAATCCCAGCACCCACATGGCAGCTAATAACTGTCCGCAACTCCAGTTCCAGGGGATCTGACAGCCTCTTCTGTTCTCCGCAGGCATTTCACGATGCGGGTGCACTTACCTACATGCAGGCAGTACACGCATGCACATAAAATAAAAATAATAAATAAAATATTTTTAAAGGATCAAATTTCCCTTTAATACATAAACTAAAAAAGAGTGTTTGAATCTACAAAGACTACTCTATACACTAGCAACATTCACATTGGATAATCACACTGTCAGTGCAGCAACCCCACCCTCACAGTTTCCAACCTCAGTTGGATTCTAAAGTCTCTCAGAATAGTGATCTCCTCTCAGACCTTACACTTCCCCCCTCATGTTAACGTCATGCTTTCTCATCATCCCTAAACCTCAAATAGCCCAGTTCTTTGCTTGCTCTTATTACATAACTTTGCTTTCTGTTTCACAGGGAATAATAAATTACTGTCTATAATTGTATCAAGTTTCTGCCAAAATTTAGGTTATGATTACTTCTGAAAATAATCACATTGTGTTTTCCTTTTACTTAACATTATTTATTGTATAAGTTGTTATTTAAAAAAATAAAACACTACCATGAAAAAACCAATGCACAATCATGTGTCCCTAAATATTCAAAAGTCACTCACTGACTATACATTGCAAGTTTGGGGATCAGGACTTGAGGAAATGTGTAGAAAAGATTTGTCAAGCAAACACCGACAAACTTTCTAGAGGTGAAAGGTCAAAGGATTACAGATTAGTCAGATACACACGTCCTTGCCTGTGCATAAGCCCAAAACAGAAAAACACTAAATTTTTCCCAGTACAGGAAGTTGCTCACTAAGGGCATACATTTTAGAAGTAATACAAAAGGCTTTGAGTTGAAAAGTCATGTGACCTTTCCCTAGATGAGGAAAAAATTGCATCTGAACTGTATCTACCGTAGTGTAATAGCTTTGGGTCTTTACACAGGTTAAAAAAAATGGTGTCTGATTATCTGAAATGAGATTCTTCCAATGGCATTCTGTTTTCACCTTGAGGGCTTCACACATCAGTGAAGACTCATTGCTATGATGTCTCTCTTCTTCTTATAGTTATCATGAGACAGATGGATATTAGCCAGACAGAGAAACAAGAGAGAGGGAAACGATGAGTTGGATGAGAAAAAGAAAAGGGAGAAGTTAGAGGGCCATATATATCATTCACATTTTGTGATTTAGCCACCACATTCATGAGAGACTCTGTAAAAAGGTGATTGGATGTCAAGGGTACAAAATTTAAGTAAGCTTATGTACAGCATGAAATTCCAAGAAATCAAAGGAAATGTTTTTTGCTCTGCCATAGATACCAAACTTACTATTTCAACTGCACCTTTATGTTTGTTTTCTATTGTGTGGGGAAATCTCTCTGCCATTTTGAGATCAGTCCCTCTCCCTTTTTCCAGAATCTTATCCTGTCCACCGTTCTCAGAACTCTAGCTTTAAATATTCCTTCTCTTCTCCATATCCTCAATACTACCTATCTCCTGGCTCTTTTCCCACAGTATGCAAATTTGTTTACCTGTATAATTATGTGATAAACAGTGACCAGCTAAAAAACCCAATGGCACTTTCAAATCATTGCTTTACTTTGTTCGATGCTCTTTTGAAATATTCAGACCCAGGGATTGTTAAAAAGTTATCATTACTGCTGGGCGTGGTGGCACATGCCTGTAGTCCCAGCACTTGGGAGGCAGAGGCATGTGGATCTCTGTCAGTTCAAGGCCAGCTTGGTCTACATAGTGAGTTCCAGGACAACTGGGGCTGCAGGGAAACGCTGTCTCAAAAGGACCAAAAAGAAAAAAAGTTATCATCACTTTCTTCTTGCCCTCCCCTTTTGTCATTTAATCTGAGAATTATTAATTTCCTAAATATTGAAATATCTTAGCCATCTTAACAAAATACACACTTTTTCTCTACCCTTATAAATTCTCCTTGGATAATACTACCCATTTCCATAAGGGATCTATTTTTTAAAAAAATACTTTGCTTATTATTTTTATTTTATGTGTATGAAAGTATTGCCTTCATGTGTGTAAGTCCAATGCCCGTGGAGTTCAGAAAAGGGCATCAAATCTCATAGTGGATCTTTCTGTTGAAGTTTCCTGGATTAAATCAGTGGTTTCCCCCCTTTCCTAATATCCAGACCAAACTGCTCTATGGGAGTATTTACCAAATCTTAATACCACCATGTCTAAATCTCTATCTTTGCTATAGTTTTCCAGCTTCTCCTGAGTTTTCCATCCTGGAAAACAACTTGCTGAACCAAAACACAAGATAATGTACCCTGTATCTAATTCTCTGTTACTCCAAGATCATTTCAGGCTTTGAGTTCTGACATTTCTCTTCTCTCCACCCCAGTACCATACTTAGATCAGGCCATTACTATCTCAAGATAGTAAAATATTCCTCTTGTCTACCTACCTTTAATGTGATATCTAAAAGGATGTTAAATACATTTTAAGAAGCAAATATAATCATATGCTAAGTCCCTGTCCTGCTCACTCTCCTTGTAACACCACACTTCAGTAAAACTAGGCACCCCAGTTACTTTCATATTCCATTCTCTTGTGTTAGCATCATTACAAAGGTGTAATCTGTGGTCCTATGTGAACAACTCCGCTCTATACCCTTGCTTTGCCTAATTGCTAAACACTTCTTTAAAGTACTTCATACCCTTTGTTTTAGTATGTTGATATTGCGGATGTCACAGTGCATAGCCAGAACATCATAATTTTCTGAGCATTTATTTTACCCTTCTACAAATACAATCCTAAACTTAACATGGGACCTGGTATATAATTGGGAATCTATCCATATCTGGTGAGTGAATGGATTGCCTATCTGGCTGATAGAACTAGAAGTAATTAAATGATTGGAACCGTGGTTTGGACCAGATACTTGACTTTGTATTCTAGATTAAGAAAATTAAAATATAGGGCTGGAGGATGGTTCAGTGGTTAAGAGTACTGGCTGTTCTTGCAGAGGATCCTGGTTCAATTCCCAGCGCCATGTAGTGGCTAACAACTGTCTGAAACTCCAGGTCTAAGGTAGATTGACATTCTCTTCTGACCTCTGTAGGCATTGCACAACATGGGTGCACTTACATACATGCAGATAATGTACTCATACACATAAAATATAAATAAAGAAAATTTAAAAAATGGATTACAGGAATATTTTATGGACTTTAATATTATAGATTTTGGCTCAGGATTATTGAGGAAGGGGGTGGAAAGATTATAAGAGGCAGGGATAGTGGATGACCACAAGGAAACAGAGTTTTCCAGGCTTCTGGAAAGCCTGCTTGCTCATATGAACTTACAGCAATGGTGACAAAATGTGCAAAGTCCATGCAAACTTAATCAGACAAAACCTCAGCATCACACTGGGGACATTGGTAAGAATTCCCAGCATTAGCTGAGGAACTATTGGCATTTGATCACTGATGGGTGAGGGAGAGTTGGTCTTTAAGGGAATGATACTAGATAGGCTGACCAGGCTCCAGTGGATGGACTCACACTGAGGAATATCTGGTACACAAGCTAAACTCCATAGGACGTAACATATATGACAGAATACATGAAATATGATGGGGGGCAGGAGGGGTACAGATAGGGAAGGGGGTCTAAATATGATTAACATGAATTGTATGAAATGCAAAAAGGTCAATAAAAATAGAAAAATTTAAAAAAGAACATGCCTTTGGCAAAATAAAAATATTTTGAAAACGAGTTAATTACTACAGTGATTCAAGAGGGAAAGGGGATGAAGCAATGAGTCGAAAGACGAGACAAGATAATGAGAATTTAAATGATGCAAATAAGAGAACCAATATAAATTTAATATGGTTTGGCCATGAATTTAGGGAAGAAAGAGAAATCTTAAAGAGCTTTCCAACATTTAGAAACCTGTACGGTCACAGTGCAAAGAGCCACTAGTGAATCATTTGTTCCCTACTGAGAGTAAAATGATGTTTGTTCACATCTCCTAAGGGAAAATTAGTCACACTTTATAACACTTTCGAGGCACTGTTCCAAGACAAAATATATGTATTGTTTTAATACTTTGTCTTAATGAGCATGTGAGTAATCTTGATACAATTTGAGTTTGCATATAATGTGCTGAAGGGAATTTTATTTATTATATAACATTACTGTATAATAACAGCTTGAACAATCCAAAGAATAGTGAAAGAACATGTACCACAATTCAATTAATAGAGATAATATTATAATTACTCTGTCATCACAGAGTAGGCTAATAACTTCATAGCAAATGACAAGCTACGGAATCAAACTGTACCGTGCTGGATTTTATATTTATATTTCAACTAACTGCAAATAACAAAGCCTGTCATAGTCAAAAGGCACAATATTAACCTACTTAAGATCTACTTATAAACAAAACGTCAACTCTATTTCTATGATTGAATTCATTATAAGGTTAAAAACCTTTCAGTTCTATTAGCTAAACTCAGTTTATAAGTACTTAAAACTAAACTATGAATAGATGCTTTAAAATTGTTAATAGACACTGAGATGAAGGTGAAAGGTTGTGGGAAGAATAGTGTAGGTGGGGAATGAAACTCTTTGTCATACAGATTGCACAATCGCATCATCAAGATTCATGCCTACAGCAAAGTACTCACAAGGTTTGTCTCTGCTCATTTCCTACTGGTTAGAAATGAGGACCATGCAAAGCTTTCATTAAGATGTCTAGAATGTGTTGGATTTTATTGTTGCAGGTCGTGAGGCTGGCACAATTTGTTTCCAGTTCTGGGGCTCAAACTCTGAGCTTCATGCAGGTTAGGCAGGTGCTTTCCACTGAGTAATATCTAAGCACAGGACACACTTTTTCTTCTTTAGTAGCAAATAAATAAACTTTTCATACTTTGAAATTTTCTTTTTTCTAACTTTTCATTGATTTATCTTTATTAGAAACATATAAAATGTCCTTATATGACACAGTGCCATGTACAATCATTATATATGTCTTAATTATTCTGAGCAACATAGTCATTTTGTTTATGATTTGATAGGATTGATCATGAAATAAGTAAAAATACCAGGATATAGGATAAAAATTTGGAAGAATAAATTTATTCTCCTTTTGCCCAGACAAGTGTTTATAACCCTAGGGTTCAGGCATGATCTATCCCTTTCTGTCACTAAACTTTTAGGGCTTTTTTTTTTAAAGGTCACTCCGAATAGATTCAAAGTGCTGAAACTAAAGGAACTACAGATTTATGAACATTTAAAAATACAAACTAAAGTAAATGTAGTCTTGTCATGATCCTAACCAGAACAAAAATCCTGGTTATTAAGATATAAGAGTTTATGCTGGGTATGGTGGCATATGACTTTAATCCCAGGCCCTTTGGAGGCAGAGGCAGGCTGATCACTGTGAGATCCAGCCTAACCTGGTCCACATAGGACTTCCAGGGAGCTGATACTAGGGAGATTCTTTCAAAAACAGTAACAGTAATAACAACAAAACAAAACAAACAAAAAGATAAATGAGTTTCTCAAGTGTCCCCTATTTTTTCAAACATTCTTTGGGATTATTTCTTTTTATTTATATTAGAAGAAACTAATAATTTCAAGTACAGTGCAATATGTTCCCGTCTCTGTGTCTCAGCTTGAGAATAATCCAAATGCTATACTAGCAATTTTTTTGAAAAGTATCGACATTGTATAGGTTTGAAGCAAAATCGAGAAGTAATTTGAGGCAACAGAGTCCTGGTTTCTGATGTAAACATTATATATATTTTCTATATAAGTTGGCCACTTTGATATCTTGTACACTCCTGTTCAGGAATCCCCGCCATGCTAATAGCTTGTGGCCTAACAAGCAGGATTTACAACCACTGCTTATTTAAAGTTCTGGTTTGGGTTTTTGGGGGTTTTTTTTTTGGTTTTAATATTTTTGAGATAATTATGACCTAAGTAGAATAGTAGTACCATACACTGTTTATAATAAAGATAATCATAAAGAATCCTCAATAAAATACAGTTGCTATGGCTTGGATGTAGTTTGTGCCTCAAGAGTTCATGTATTATAAGTTTGGTACAGCTTTAAAAGAGGGGTGATTAGGTTACTGGGGAACACTACTTTCAAAAAGAATTAATGTAGTTCTCATGAGAACCCAGTGAGTTTCTGAACATCTGAATCATTATAAAACAGTAACTGGCCCTTGCTTCTTGGTTTCCTATTTCACCTTCTGATCCCTCCCTCCCATCTACCATGATGCAGTCAATTGAGTCCCTCCAGAGACCAAATTAATATAGCGACTCTTTTCTGAAATTTCAGATACCAAACTGTGATAGAAATAAGCATCTTTAATTTATAAATAACCAGATCCAGGAATTGAAAATAGACAAACACAAAATCATGTATTTGGAATGATGGATATTTGATGGCATCAAACATCATGCAGATCCATGGAAAATGTAAACAGCAAGCACTTCAAGACCACCTATAGGAATGGACACCCCCTCTGTGTGTGGACATATGTAAGACACACATATGTAAATGTGCATCTTGTTCTTCTGTAAGACGACAAGAAGAGTCCAGAAGGTTTTTGTGAAGATAGTAGTCTCAATATGTCTCAGAAAAAATATAACTGTAGGATTTCCTAATATATGCTGCTGCCTATAAACAAACAGGTGTTCTGTATTGGGGTAATGCTTGTCCAAATTTTGAAGTGGACTGAGCTTTAGAAATAGTTACAATGTGACCCCAACATGCCAGGAAACAAAGGTCATGTTCAGGTGTCATAGTGTATAAAGGGAAGAAGAATATAGAATTTGACGATTGAAATCGCTAATTCATTAGGGAGTAACTAAATCTCTAGTAAAAATCTACAAAGAATAATGTGGAAGAGTCCAATAGAGGGATGCTTTTAGAAGCCCTTGCCAAGTAACTCCAGTGGATTCTCATATGGACATTTGAAAATTGCCCTGTTCTAACTTTTTTCTCGTTCTCTAGCTAGAACTTGTAATGCTCATTACTCTTGCCTTTTCTTCTCCTTCACATCTCCTAGTCATGATTCAAGGACGTTCTTTTCCCCCTGGAGATAAGAGTTATGCAATTTGGGCGTCTTTTAGATAGTCCCACTGAAGGGGTACTCCAATTGCCTCACTCTGCATCCCTGTTCAGCATGGTTCCTTGTCTAGAACTTGTAATGCTAATTACTCTTGCCTTTACTTCTCCTTCACATTGCCTATTCATGATTCAAGGACTTTCTTTTTCCCTTGGAGACAAGAGTTGTACAATTTGGGAGTATTTTAGATAGAACCACTGAAGGGGTACTCCAATTGCCTCATCCTGCATCCCTGTAAGCATGGAAGAAGCCAGAGTGGTCTGCATCCCTATTCCCTATTGGCAATTTGGGTAACCCCTTCAGAGGATGGTGTGATAAGAATAGGAGGTAGGAATTGTCTAGGCTGTTAGGGTAAAAAGACCCCAAAGAAATGTAGCCAGTTTCTGGGCTAAAAGTCGAAATGTCCTTGGGCCTGTTAGCAACACACTGTTCCAAAGTTCAAAAATGTCAAAATGTCAAAAGTATTTGGGAGCTTGTATCTAATCCTTAAAAGATTTTAGAGTTACATATTTAGAAGGGGAAAGTTGTAGGGGAGGGAGTGGGCATGGATTTGATCAAAACAACTTACATGCATGTATGAAATTCTCAATAAAGTTTTTGTACAAGTTAAAAAAATACCTACAAAGAGGTCAATGATAAATCTAACTCTTCACTTTAAGTATAAGTCTCAGAAATTAGTTGCTATCGCATATTATAAAGGAAAGTATAGGGTAGGCTTTATCAATAGGAGAAACCATGCAAGCGTTCTTTCAAACATAAGTAAGAGGTTATTCATAGCCTAGTATCAGGGGGTCTAAGTTGCATCTCATTCAGTCAATAGAATATTATTAGACATGAAAGCTCTGTGAAATCACAGCTGTTTGGCAAAGAAGTCCTCACTATTTTAATGTACAATTGAATTTAAAAATATAGACATGGGTTATAAGAGAACATATGGTGATGGTCACAGTGCAGCCCAAAATCCCTTCCATGTGTCAGGGTGATGTCCACAATTTGGTAAACGAAGAGTCCTATGTCAGTTGGGATTCAGAATAATTTATCATCAGTTTAAAATATCTCATTCTATGAAAAGAAATGTGATATGAAAAATAAGGCGAGAGTGCTATTGTACTACAGCCAGAAGTCTTTGTACAAGAGCTCAAGACTGAAGGGAAAGAGCAGCTAAAAAAATAAAAAGATGGATGAGAGATTGGACTGGACATTGCTCTCCATGGATTCCCTGTTTTGTATGCATCTCCAGGTGAATGATGAACAATGTTTGTTTGGAAAAACTGATTTTTATGTGGTGATTTAGGGACACTTTTATACTTTCAGAAGGCTACAGACTTAGCAGAGAGCTCAAGACTGAAGGGAAAGAGCAGCTAAAAAAATAAAAAGATGGATGAGAGATTGGACTGGACATTGCTCTCCATGGATTCCCTGTTTTGTATGCATCTCCAGGTGAATGATGAACAATGTTTGTTTGGAAAAACTGATTTTTATGTGGTGATTTAGGGACACTTTTATACTTTCAGAAGGCTACAGACTTAGTAGATGACTAGACCCTAATAAAATGTTTAAATACATGAAATTGATTAGTAGGGGTGAGTTTACTAATGGAAGGGTGAAATGCTAGCTTCATGACATTCATTCGCTGAATGTCTTATGTGACTTTATTTATGTACCATTATAAGACTGTTTTTTTTCAAGTTTGTTTGTTTTTTTTTTAGAACTGCTGGAATGTTGTGTCCCAATTCATTCCATATATCAGACTTAGTGGAGACCGTAGCAACCATCGAAACACATTTTCTCTCTAGCCACTAAAGCACACATCTTTTGATTTCATCAGTAGAGGGTTTTCATAAGCAGTCAACAAACTCGCTCATGAGAACATCAAAACTACAGAGGGCAGTCATATTGCTCATTTATAGAAATTGAATTTAAGAGAAAAAGAACATCCAAGGCAGCCACAATAAACCTACCAAATGTTAAAAAGATGCACTCAGAAAGGAATGCAAGTAAGTGAAGGAATAAACAAATCTTCCCATCAAATTTCTATAGTACTTGGTGACAGACATTTGATATTTAGGTTTAGAAATCAAAAATGCAAATCAGGTTAATTCTCTGAGTCTAATTAAGGACAAAAAACAGGGGAAGCTAATTATTTTGATTTGCTTTTGCATGTCTTTGTCACATGTTTTGCCTTAGAGAAGATGTATTTTTTCCTATAGATTAGTATGATTCAGATAGTATTTAAAATGTTAGCTATCGTTTGTACATATTAATTTCCTTTTTTATTTGATCAAGTTCTTAATAACAAGTAACCTAAGTGAGAAAAGGTGTGTTTTAGTCCACCAGGACTAAAAGGGAAGGGCATCATCTTGTGTGAGCAATTGGGTAGCTAAGAACCATTAAGAAATGAAGTCAGGCTACAAAACTTCAGCCCACCCTCAGTGGCGTACTTCCTGCAGCCAGGCCTGGAGGTTCCATAATCTTCTAAAACAGCTCCCCCAGCTGGAGACCAAGTGTCATATACAGGAACCTATGTGAAACATTTTACATTCAAACCACAACACTCTTATAGTTCTGTTCCTTTTCACTGCTTTATTTTCTTTATCTTTGTTCTCTGTTTCACTACTGCATTTTATACCATGTTTTCATTCATGGTGACCAAAAATGGATGTTAGCAACAGTTATTTATTTCTGTGTATTTTCCCTTACCTAAGAATTAAACAACCCACAAGATACTTATCAAGGAGACGTCTTTTATTTTTTACTTTTATTTTTTTTAACAGAGTCTAATAGATCAGGTATCTTCTAGCTGCAAACCTCTTGCCTCCACCTCTCAAGTGCTGGAATTGAAGTCTTACTCCTTTATTTTTGAAGCCCAAAGAAAAGTTTCTGATGAGTGAAAAGTCTCATTAAGAAGTTATTGAAAATATTGTCCTATGGGCCCTTATACCTTTTAGTGACTCTTTAGAGGAAAAGCTAGGAGACATATTTAAATTACATTTTCATAAACAAAATGGAATTTTAAAAATACAATCAGTTAAAGCAAAACAGTAAGAAAAATTAAGGTGCTAGCCTGACATAGTTCAAATATTTAAACTTAATTGTAGCATGGAAGGAAGGTTATATAATAGGGATCTGACCCTATGGAGACACCATCAGCCAATCATCAGGAGAACATCAGAGCTCACACTGATCCATTCAATACTTCATTTGAAATAAACTGTTCTTGAGATACATTTCTTTACAATAAGACTACCTCTCCAGTCTCATGTTTCTCCTCTCTTAAGTGCTCTCAAGATCATGGTTCATTTAAAATGATCTTTCTTTGGTTAATCATTTTACTCTAGACACAAAATGCTAAAATACTATATTTTGACACTTTTAAAAACTTTAAAACTTTTATTTTGACACTATAAAAATCTTTTGCTTAGTGACAAATTACTTCTGATGAAGAAAACACAGGACTTTTTCTAAGAAGGAATATAGCAATCAAAATTTAGAATTTTACAGAAGAAACACATTCTAGGATAGGACTTTCAAAGGTATAAATTTTGTATGACATTTTAACACCTTATACTTTAAATACTGAAGAATTTTAACTCCTCAATGGTAGACTAGAAAAATGGCCCTTAAAAGAAAGATGTTTATAACATATAACCCTTGTGGCAGCTGTCCAGTTTTACTGCTTGGAGTAGAAAAGTAAAGGAAAAAGCACCAGTTAGAATTCTGCTCTTCTGGATCAGTCAATATGAAACACTCTCATGGGCTGGATTTCCAGTGAGCAAATGTTGCCCAGTTAATATAAAAAAAAAACTGAAATTTCCAGTACTTTTATTGCTCTAGGAAACTTCCCTGTCTCAAGACTGTCTATGCTACTTGAATATAAGAAGAAAGGAGAAAGATAAAGGACAACCTCCACATTAAGAATTCCTTACTATCAATTTTAGTCTACCAAGTAAATTTGAGTACACACCCTACTTGTGCATTTATGGTATTCTATGCAACTGCCTGTTTCATCAATATTATGTGTGCAGTGTTAAATGTAAATTCTGACATCACAGTTTCTAGTTTTGTCTCTGTATCTTTCAGGCAGTGAATCCTAGAGCAATGCCCTTTGGATACTCTAAACTTCAGACATGAGATTAAATTAGAAAATAAATATTAACATATTTTGAAAATTGCATAGCTCTGCAATGTTACTCCTAATATTGCTTCATATTATTCATTAGTTGCACCAGGCAACCAAGGAAAATGGATGTAACTGAAAAGCATTATATTGAACAAAATAAGTCAGACTCAGAAAGACAAATAGCTCATGTGCATAAAATCATATCTGTATATAGGGCATGAATGAAGAAATGAAGCTAGGAGAATTAATAAGAATAATGGCAGAGGGAAGGAGAGAAAGGAAGACTGGGAGCATGAGCATGACTAAAATATGAAAATGTCATTAGGAAACCATTACTACATACAGTAAATATATGGCTTTTAGATAAAATTATGAGTAACGTGTGAACATACTGAAAGGATATAATAAATAATAAGCACAGTTCTAATGTAAGAATTTAGTAATGGACCTCGAGCTTGGGACAAATTTGGGAAATGAGGTTCTGAAAAAATTATTATAGGGAATTAAAGAAAAGTCTACTTTCCCATGATATTAGAAAGACATGTAAATATTGTCCATTTGGGTTGATGTAACAAAATACCATAAACTAATAAAATATTATGATTTTGAAATAATATAAACATTTTTTATGTTTCTGGAAGTTGTAGTTGAAGATCAAAGGGCTAGCAGATTTGATGTTTGGGCAGATTCCATTCTCTGACTCATAAATTGGTAACCTTTCACTATGATTTCACAGGAGGGAAGGGATGAATCAAATTTCTGAAGTATCTTTCATAAAGTCACTAATCCCATTCAAGAAGCTCCTATCCTTATGGAATAATCACTTTCATAAAAGAACTACCCCTTAAAACCAGCACATTCAGGTCAGAATTTCTAAGTGTGCATTGGTCTAGAAGGGTAGATATTGACAAATACCCATTTTGCATTTTCATGAAAATCATGCTTTGACTTCTGTATGGCTTTTCAGTCTTTCACCATAAAGCAGTACACAATATTCACTTCTATATAACTGCTTTTATAAATGTTTTAATTTTTTTCAAATTGCACAGAGATTACATATGTGCATAAATGCACAAATATATGTATGTGCACATATAAGCAAGCATGTATTATCTGGGATAGCTTTCGATGGCATGTTAAAAGGCTGGCTTCCTTTTCAGGGTCTCCTGAATCTGGAAAACCAAACATTATTTCCATTTCAACTCTGTGAGATTTACTAAATATAAACATGAATTAGGTCAGTGATGAGACACCATGAAAAATATCAAATATATTTTGTAAAGTGAAATAGATGGAAACTCATTAAGCACAAGTAGTAAGTAAACAGATGCCATCTCTAGACTGTAAAAAAGTCTAGTTTTTAAAAATCATCCTCCGGCCATTCCTGGTAACTTCCAACTTCAAACTCCCTCCCCCTGCAGAGGTTAGGTTAAGAATGAGAACATGGGCTGGAGAGATGGATCAGCGGTTAGGAGCACTGACTGCTCTTGCATAGGACCCGGCTTCGATTCCCAGCACCCACGTGGTGCCTAAGATCCGACCTTAACTCCAGTTCCAGGGGAATCTGAAAACCGCTTCTGACCTCAGTGACATTGCAGACACGGGTGCACTCACATACATGCAGGCAATACACTCATACACACAAAATAAAAATAATAATATATAAAAAATATAAAAAAAGAATTAGAACCACAGCATGGAAAGGAACTAGGACAGACAAACGAGACACATGTATTATTGAAGGTTCTGCTCAGTCTAGAGGCATTTTGCTAGATGGTGAAGACTAATTGCTTCCCGACCTGCCACGCTACACAGCTGGAATACCCATGAAGAAGGGGTACATGTAGTCTGAGGTGGCATTATTAGTACCCTAAGAAAGTAATACAGGTGGTCAGTCAGAAGCGATCAGGATCAACATTAGCAGAGGCACTCAAATGTCTTGAGTAGCTTGGAGAAGTCCTTCCAAAATCCTGCCTCCGTGGTCTCTTCTGCTCTTGTTTTCAGACAACTTCATATGTAAACCGTTACCTCTTTTAACTCAGGTGGGGTAAGAATCAATATAGAAAACATCTGTTCAAGATTATGCTATGAATGTAGGTTGTAAATCTATCCAGCTCTTTCATTATTATTTAAGGGGCAGTGAGATAGCTCAACTGATAAAGGTATTTGCTGTTCAAGCCTGACAACCTGATTTTGATCCCTGGAACCCATGTAAAGATGGAAAGTGAGAACCAATGCCACAAAATTGTCCTTTGATCTCCACATGTGTCTTGAAATGTGTACTCCCACAAACACATAACACACACACACACTACATTTTCAAATATTAATAATGAAAAGCTAACATAATAACTGATTACGTTAATTTTGTTTTATATTTTCCAAAATTAACTAATATAAGATAAGAATGAAACAAAACTTTCCATGGCTCACTATGCATTAGATGTTTTAAAACTGGCTTGTAGCACACCTCTGCCCCATCACACATGTGAACAAAGCAAATGTGGGTTTTTTTTATGGTTGGACTGCTATAGCACACCATGCATGACAAAAGGCATGACATCACTGTTACATCTAAAATACAAGCAGTTAAGCAGATGGTGAACATTAGTCTGCTAGATTAAAATAAAAACTCTAGTAAAGAAAAAAAATGAAGTGAAAGCTTTCTGGACGCCTAATCTGGGAGATTAAGGAAAGTGGAAGTCATTTCTTTTTTTATCCCTATCAAAATGTTCTTACTTCAAGGCAGTTTGAAATCCAAAGGTTTTGACATCAAATCCCAGCACTGTCTGGAAAACTGTGACACATTTTGTATGTTCTTATAAAACTGTCTCTTTTTTCAAAATTTTAATTTTAAAAATTTTTACTGATTTAATGGGGTGGCACAACTGAATTTCCAGCACTGGGGAGGTAGAAGCAGGAGGACATCTTCAGCTAGTTAGTGAGTTCAAAGGTAGGTCTAAAAATGAGAGAAAGAAAGTAAGAAAGAAAGAGAGAAGGAAAGGAAACAGAAAAACACACTGCTACATTTTTCCCTAAAAATACCAAGAAGAGGTAATTTAAAACTATTCCCCATCGCTCTGAAGAAAATATCCAGTCCCATGTCCTCCTTCTTTCCCTAAACTAAAAGAGGATAATTATGCAATGTAGATACCTTCTAGTTTTGTTACACAATATAAACAATTTAGGGTAAAAATAAAAGAGAGGACTATAATATTACTGGTGAAGGGACAAGTTTGTCAGGAGAATTGAAGGTCTTCAGTGCACTAATGGTAGTGAGAAGGATTTCATTATTGGTGTCTGTGCACAAAACACTTCAATCTTTTACTAAAAACCTACAACGAAAGCCTTGAACTGTTTGATATAACTTTTGATTCTTAGACTTCATACTTTTGATGTGACTTTGAATATTGCACTCTGAAGCGCTGCTGTCAGAAAGAACCAGTCGATCTAGAATTTCTGAGAGTTTTTATGTGAAGAGTGGAGTGCTTTATACCACCAACCACTACATGAGTTTATCTCAATAGAAATCCCAGTATGATGAAAGGCTTATTACCTTGAGTATTTCTTAATGTTACCTGAAAATCACAACAAATTGTATCATCAAATTAAGAAGCAGTAACTTAATTGTACTTAAATGTACATATTCATAATTATTTTAGATATAGGCTCAGCTTTGATCTTGACTTTATAATTTGCTGAAAGCAGACTTCATAAATATTAAAGGAAAAACACACTGTGGTATATTAGAAAGCTCCTCAACACTGCCACACAGAGTTTCATTCCCTGTGAAGCAAATAATGCTCCATGCTTAACAAATAATCAACTTTATATTCACTTTGAACTTTGTATTTTCTGACAAGAGATGCTCATATTCAGAATAGCTTTTGTGATGGAAAGAATACTACCTCAGAGTGACATCTAGCTAATGAGGTAGTAAGAAGAGATGAAGTCAAAGATAACATTAAGAAAAGCATAAAGACCAGTCAGAAGGGTGTTTTAATAATGCAGGCTTGAGTGGTAAAGGTCTGAATGATAATAAGAGAATTCATGTGAATAGAATAGAAGAGGTTTTCAGAATCCTGAAATAAAATACATCAAGGAGGGCCAGGAAGACAGATCATCAGTAAAGTTCTTAGCTGGAAAACAAGGGGACTGGAATTCAGATTTCAAGGATCCATAAATACTGGGTGAGCAACATGGCAGGCAGGCTGTAATTCCAATCTTGGAAGACAGAGGTAGGGGTTGCCTATAACAGGTTTGTTAGTCTTACCTGTAAACTCTGGGTTTTACTAAGAGACCTTACCCTAAATAAGGTGGAGGAGCAACGGAGGAATGTTCTCAACATCAATCTTGGACCTACATATACAGATGCACACATCTGCACACTCACACGGGTGCACCAACATACATGGGAGCATATATGCATGCTTGCATATGTCCCATATACAAATGAAAACAAGAAAAAGTATATTTAGCAAGGAACAAATGATTACAGACATATAATCAGAAATACTAGAATATATTCTAGAAATACAATTATTATAGCCTAGCAAATGAAAAAGATGCTGATCCATTTTTTTAAAGTAAAAATTCTTAGCCCTAGCTTCATATTTGGTATAATGTATGTAAGTATCTAAGGAGGAAAAGCCTATAGTATTATGCAAGATTTTTAACTAACAATGCCAAATAATTTAGGTTCTGATTTTTAGGAGAAAATAATCTAAATACTAAAAATATTCCCCAGAACATAAAGAAGCAAAAATTGATGGAACAGCAATGGTAGCCATGGTTACCTGTATATCATCACTATGTTGTGATTATACAATTCATTTCTATTAATAACACAGTTATAGTCTAACATAATACAATACAGTCTTTTAGCAAAACACAAAATATTCAGAAACTAGTTAAATCAACACCAACAGGTTCATCATATAAACTTGCATTCCTTGTATGAATAATTTAACAGTTCTGCATACATTCCCTTACTTTTATGATCATGTTTCTTATAAATAATAACTGAATTATTTGTGGAAACACAAAGTTTAAAAAGTATTGTTCTGAAAATATGTAGACAAATTCAGAAGAGAAAGAAAAATATTAAACTTTTCAGAAACAGGTTAGTCTTATTCACAGTTTAAATTATGATGGACAAATTTTGCTTTACTTTTCCTAATGCAGAACATTTTAAAAAACCTTAGCTACATATTAACTATGTGAAATCCACAAGTTCTTTTCTATCATGAAAGTATTTTAATACTTTGTTTTATTTGGCTATTCAGTATTATATTTTTTCATTATATTTTTTAAATCTTTATATTATTAAGTGTTTGTTACATTGAACATTATTATGTATGAAACTCCCTTTTCTAAGTGGGCATATAAAATTGATCTTCCTGAGATTGAAACGGAAAAATAATCAGGGTGGCCTCTAGCCCGTATTTAAACATGATTGACATAAATGTATTGGTAGAGTAGAGGTATGGATTTTCAGCCAATCTCTTGATATGATGCCTATGAAAAGAGAGCATTATTTATAAGTTGAACTAAACTACATCTATGGATGAGGAGCAGTCTATTTTAAGAGGTGGCGAGAAGCACTCATACGAGCATTTTTGGCTTTTAATGTGAACTTTAGATTGCATTTTGATTCTTGCACTATTTGATTTCCAGGAAACCACATAACTTCTCAGTGCTTTATTTTCTTCATCAATAAATGGAAAGAGTTGTTTCTGACTAATTCTGCTACCTCAAAGAAGTACAACTGAAAGTAATTCTCTATACTTATTACTCAGCTTCAGTTTCTAGGAAACACTTGAAACTTTTCCAATAGCAGTTCTCTACAGATATACCTAGGCTCTTACAGTTTGGGGAAGCTCCAGAGCACAAACTGTCCCACTACGCATTTTGAATCTAAGAAAAAAAAATGCTTTCTTTCCAACTATTTGCATGGTGTTTAGAGAAAGCGAGTGCAACTATTATTTTGGCTTTCTAAAGCCAAAGGTCTAGCCTAAATTTTCAATGTCATGTTCCCATATTCCACCAACACTCTTTCATATTTGAGTACTGTTACACATCACTGCACCCTAAAGATGCTGGTAGATCACTGAAAAATTACACATTCACAAATGTGTTAGTACAGTCTGGGATATCAGTATTTACTGCGTGTAATGGTTAGTCTTGGTTGTAATTTGACACACCTGGCAAGAGAGAACCTCAACTGAGGAATTTTTTTTTCTGTCAGATTGGCTTGTGGCCATGTCTATGGGGAATATTCTTGACTTAATTAATGTAGTAGAGCACAGTTCACTTTGGGTAGTGTCATCCCTAGGTTGGTGGGTCTGGCATTGTAGCTAAATGTGAATCTGGGGGCATGTTTCCTCTGTGGTTTCTGTAACAATTCCTGCCTCCAGGTTCCTCCATTGAGCTCCTGACCTGGCTTCCCTTGATGATGGATTATAACCCATAAGCCTAACAAACTCTTTCCTCCCCAAGTTTTTTTTTTTTTGGTGATGGTGTTTATCGCAGCAACAGAGAGCAATCTAGAATACTGCAAATGAAATTGAAACGCATCTACAAGTACATGCATTGTACAGCATTGTACATGCATCTATTCTACAGCTAGGTTGTTTCATAAAACAAAAATCACACCTTAAGAGTGTGGAAAAAAATGTAATTGGTAACAAAAACAGTGTCTCAAGTCACTGTCTCCTTCAGAATTATACTAAATTCACATTCATAAATTGGCTTTTGTGTCAGCATAGGCTCAAGCTGTGCCTATGTGGAAAGTAGTTTGAAGAGATGATTTTTTACAGTTGTGGATTCATTCACCTCTGCCTCTATAATACTACCTGAGTCACATATTTGGTTCACTTCCTTTTTTTCTCATTGAATGATTTATTGTTCTCAGAGATAGCCTAAAGGCATCTTTTAACCAGAGATGAGAAGACTACTGCTGATCAGAATATCATACTAGGGCTTTTGAGTCTTTAAAAGACAGAATCAGTTAGAGGCTAAGAACCAAGTACTTGGAGACAAATATCACAATATTTCTAACAAGTCACAATCATACATAAACTGTGTAAAGTGTCTAAATGGTACCTAAACACAGTAAATGTTCAATATTAAAGGAAGTAAGAGAAATGCAAAAACATTGTTGTAGAAGAATATATGTTATAAAATACAAGACGTTTATATGGATTTCTGAAATTTGTCAACCATTGCTCATAATATCATAAATATTTGATTATATTCTAGTTTAGCTAAATGTGTAGGTGCTATACTCACGAACTAGAACTTATTTTTTTCAACCCCACTCCCAAAGTCAGGACTTTACATGTAAACTTTTGTGTCTTTCATGTGTTAATTAAAAATTACTTAAGAGAAAATCACCAGGGAGGAGAGGAGAGAGATATATATAAGGGACCAGAGTGTGGGGGAGGGAAGGAAGTCAAGAAAGGAAATATGGTGGGAGTTGGGAGGTATTAGGAGAGGATGGAAATAATGGGGGCACTGTGACTAGGGAGGGAGGGAGGAGGGAAGCCAGATGGGAGAAAAAGAGTGGAGATAAGTGAATCTCAGGGGGCTAGGAAACCTAGAGGGAAATGTGATGACCTAGATACACTATGAGAAATGCACATAGAGTGTCTGCAGATTAATGCATATGTATACCTGGGAGCTGCTTGGCAGGGAACACAGTGGCCGACAGAAGAGACTTCCCTTCGAGTGACAAGCATGCTGTACAGCACTCATCAAAGAAGCTTCTTTTTGCAATAGATGGAGGCTACTGCAGAGTTGCACATCTGGTCAGGCATAGAGAACATACGTCTAGGAGATGCCCAGTACTAGGTGATACACATGCAGTCGAATCTCTACAACTAAGTCTCATGGAACATAGAAGAATAATGTGTATGGAAAGGGCTAATACACCCCTCAACTCTCATCACTGAGGCTTCCTTGTATATCAGAGTACGATACACACAAAAGGCTACAACTGGCCAACTTTTGGAGAATAAGAGACTAGAATGGGACTCCTATATGGAACTTCACCCACCCACAGATCAGGGATCATTTCAGAAGAGGAGGTGGAAAGATTGTAAGAGCCAGGGCTGGTTCGTGAACACAGGGATGTGGAGGCTCCCCGGCCACTGGAGGCTTGCTCATTAGAGCCTGTGGCAGAGGTGGTGTTGAGCACCGAACTCATGTCAGCTCAATTAAACAAGGGCCCAAAGAGAAGGTGAGAAATAGGTGGCAGCCCAGCACTAATTGAGAACTATTTGAGACTACTGCTGGGAGAGGGAGAGTATGACTTACATATGACCACTGACTGTGTGACTAGACTCCAGTGGACACATTATATTGAAGGACATTTGGGTACAAACATGGGAATGAGTAAGACTCAGCACATATTGAATAGTGTGTAGGATTAAGTAGGGGGATGGGGGAGTATGGATGGAGGAGGAAGGCCTGAACATGAGTAGGAAATGTGGTATGAAATTTTAAAAAGTCAATAAAAAATTAAAGAAAAACAAGTCACTTAAATATATGATTCTATCTGTATTTCTTGGTTTTATAGTGGGTTTGAACTTATTGTTGAAATAGGAGTTAATATTCTACACATGGTTTAAAATTATTTATTTTACTATTTTCAGTTATGTATGTATATTTGTCAGGGTATGTATGAGCACATGAGTGCTGTCTCCCATGTAGAACAGAAACATTGGAATCCCTAGAGCTGGAGTTAAAGGATATGGGCTGGAAATCAAACTCAGGTGCTCTTAACCACTGAGTCATTTCTCTAGTCCCCATAAGTTTTATATATACAATTTTATAAAAGTACAAAAATTGCTTTAAAAATAGGTGGTTGTTTTGTCCTTTGTCTTTTGTCTCATTATTTTGACATTTAGTTGTCATTTGATTATTTTTTCTCTTTTTGAGACAGGGTCTCCCTGTAGCTCCAGCTGTCCTGAAACTTGCTATGTAGACCAGCATGATCTTGAAATCATAGGGATCCACCTACCTATGCCTTCTGAGTGCTATAATTAAAGGCATGTGCCACCAAGACCAGCTGATTAGTTATCATTTGACTTTTTAATTTGATTTTTTAAATTTTTGAGCTAATAAGTAAAATTCTATGTAACATATAAAAATCTATATTTTGTGCAGTGTCATTGTGGGATGACTAGCTTTGCTAGTTAATATGTGGAGTAACCTCATAGACTTAACCATTTTGTGGTTAGAAGACTTTAAATTTACTTTCTTAGCATTATTCAAGAATATCACAACAGCTAACATCTGTATCATAGAACTCATAATTTTATTCCTCCTATCTAGCTAAAATTGTGTATCCTTTCACCACCATCTCCCCAACCCAGAACCACAAGCTTTCAAGTCCTGGTAAGCAGCATGATACGTTCTACTTCTATAAGTTCAACTGTTCCATGTTTCACATGTGAAAAAAATCTTGCATAAGCCTCACTTATTTCAATTAACTAAATGTCCTCAAAAGCTTCACCCCTATTATTGAAAATGACAGAATACCCTTCTTTCTGTGGCTGAACAGTATTCCACTGTATGTACACACGCATGCACGCACGCACAGACTTTACCCATTTTTTCACTGATGGACACTTACATTGATTATCTATCTTAGTTATTATGAATAGCATCGATATAAACATGGGAATGCAGATCTCTCTTCAATATATTGATTTTTCTTTCCTTTGGCAATGTCCCCAGTAATGAGATTCCTGAACCATTTGATAGCTAATTTTTTAATCTTTGAGGAACCATCGTTCTGTTTTCCATAATGACTATACTACTTTAAATTTCTACCAACAGTGTTGTGATGGTTTGAATGAGAAACCTTCCCCATAGGTTCATTTATGTGAACGCTTGTTCAGTGGATGGTGCTGTTTGGGTAGGGTTGTGGAACCTTTAGGAGGTATGGCCTTGCAGGAGGAAGCATGTCACCTAGGGCTGGTTTTTAGAGTTCATAACCATGCCACACTTCCAGTTTGTGCCCTCTGCTAACTTCTAGTGCTTGAAGATGTGAGCTCTGATCTTTCTGCTCCTACCTGTCCCTCTGCAACTCTTATCCCTACAGAATCCCATAAGTCCAAATAAACCCTTCCTTCTATAAATTGCTTTGGTCATTATGTTTTATCACAGCAAAAGAAGAGTAACAAGTGTGCAAGACTTGTCCCTACATTCTCATGAACATTGGTTATCTTTTATCTTTTGATATTTGCTTCTCAAACAGTTGTGAGTTGGTATTTAGAGTTGTTCTGATTTGCATTTCTGATGACTAGAGATACTGAGCATTTTTTTGCTTACCTGAAACCTGATATGTCTTCATTTATTTGTTTATGTTTATATTATTTATATTTTACATACCTAGGGAAAAGCCCAGGACAATTTTTAAAGGAATTCAAGTTTTTTGTTCCAGTTCTGTTATTTTTTTCTTACTTTTGAGGTTCTTTGACTTAGATTTTAACCTTTTCATGGATGCATTGTTTGCAAATTTTTTTTACTGTTCCATAAGTTGTCTTCTGTGGATTGTTTCCTTTCCCTTGCTGAGCCATTTTAGTTCAATGTATTCCCATTACATAATATTTGCTGCTGCTCCCTTGCCTTTGAGGACAACCAACAAAAAATTAGCATATGCATATTCTCAACTCTTCTTTGGACTCAGCGCTGTCTATTGTGGTTGGTGACAGAGCCGACTGATTATCTACAACAATGTGTACTTTTACACAAAAATTGTGTTCTCTTTGTCTGTGAAAGCAACAACTTATTTCCAAACTAACACTTCTTTTTGTGAGGCTAGCAAGGACCTCCTGATGTTTCATGGTTTTACGGTCCTAATAATTCGTTCTGGAATTAGCTGACAAATAAAACTCTTAAGAGTAGATGTATAATCTGAAGTCACATTTGAATTGCACTGTTATATAAAGTAGCTTGAGAAGCTAGGGTCCCAGAGAGGTGATTTGCTCAAGATCAGAGTGGGCTGAACTAGAATTCTGATCATCTAAGTTACAGTTTAGTTGATTCTTCACATGGAAGTTTTGTTCTTTCTATTTATATATGAGTGGGAAATAATCCGTCCTTGCAGATAGAAAATGGTAAGGATGTTCATTCTCCTACATAAGATTTGAGTAACAGAGAAGTTGGTCATTGGTGCCCTTCATTCCTAGCTTGAGTGTAACTAGGATATGTGAGATTTGCTACTATGGTGCTTATTTATTTCTCCCTCCTTATTAGCAGTAAACAGATTCAAGAGAATAATTCACTGAATATTCTGAGGACTAAGGCAAACATAATTTGTACAGTGTTCCTCCAATTGCTCCAAGTGTAAGGAACTACAAATTTCTGCTTTGCAATTCCTTGCAAATATTGAGCTAACAGTAGAAGTTGCAACCTGTACAAAATAATCATCATGACATAAAACTTTAAGCCATAGTCTGTCATTTAAATCTTTAAAAATCTTAAAACAATTAGAACACATAAACCTACCCTATTGAAATACTCAAATGGCTTTCATATTCCCTTCTACAACCCACTTCATTATGGTTTGCCATTACTGAATATTGAATACAAGTCTAGCATATTTATAAATTATTGTATTGAATATTAGTAAAATGAATGTCTACAAAGGAAGTGTCCTCATGTTAGAAACATACATGTATTTAAGGATATAAATATTTCTAAAGAAAGATTATTTTGAGTTCAGGCAACTTTACTCTCACCTATAAAATTCATACACCTTTACAACTGAAGAAGAAAATATCTTGACTTAAAGCAGAATATGTGAAAGGATATTTTGCAGTTCCTGATGCCCTTATGAGTCCCCTCCTGGATATCTGGAATGTGTTAAATAGTCAATGTCTTGCATATACTCTCTTAGAACATTTTATTCTTCCTTAGTAAATAATGTATTTCTCATCCATAGTCAAGGAAATTATGAGAATACTGAACAATCAAGGGATTTCTCATTTATGCAATAAAAAGATACTGTTATACATCACTGGGACATAAAGCAAAGAATCAGGTTTTTAATAAATGTTCAAAGAGTAGGCTAAGTATAATATTAATATGTCTGAAAATATCTGGAAAGTGTTTTATTTGGTAACAAACTTCTTTTGTGTTTATCTCATATAATTTTTGAAACAAATGCTAAAAATTAAGCAAGTTTTTCTTATGAAATGAAAATCATTTTGCTGTGCTGATTCATCCATCCTCTGCTCACTATAAAAATGCTATTTTTAATTACAAATACAAATTTTATTAAAAAATAAACCCAGAACACGCATAAAGCAACAAAAATACCGATTCCACTTACGGTGTGTACTGAATTAATGAATTCCTCATTGGAGGAAATGATATTCAATGCAGTAGAGACTGTGAAAAAAAGTGTATGAAAAGCGCTTTTTAAGCATAAATTCACCTTTGTCCATAGTTAGAGTCTAGTTTATGAACATTATAATACTAATATTATCAAGTAAGTATCTTACATAAGAACTTTTATTTAAAATGCGTTCTATATTTTTCAGTAAGGAACCATGTAGGTTGATGCCCTGTAAGCAACTTTCCCATATCTAAAGCATATTTTAGCTTTTCATAAACCTGATCAAAATCTTGTGACTTCTCTGTATCATATCACTCCAATAATGTTTTCAAGTTCCCTGTGCCATGTTGATGAAACTAAAAGCAAAAGAGTTAATAAAGTACATTTATGGGTAAATACTAATAGGAAGTGATTACTTCAGAAGAAAATAACTTGGATTTCCACATTTTTACTTAATGATGAAACATTTTTTAAAAAACTTGGCAATCTTAGAGTGAAGAAAGCCTTATTACCTTGCTCTACTGAGAAATATTTTCAGCAAGCAAAGCTAATGCACCTCATTAAGGAGGCCAAAGCACTCTGTGCATTAGGGCTTTGTCTGTGCTCTGCTTTTAGCCCAATTATCCCACATTGAAGGATCAGGAAAGACACTATCCTGTCCCAACTTCCACTCCACTCCACCCCCGGTCATCTTGGCATTTTACCTCTTTATGACATTGCCATCGGTTTATCTGGGTATTTTATATCCTAAGGACTACAAGGAAGCGTCTAAATCAGATTTCTGGCACTTTCCCCAAGGATTCTGGTTTGTTATATTTAAGCTAGAACTAGGACCCATACCCTGCAACTAATCTGAAAGGATTTTTGTTTTTGTTTCTGTTTTCTTTATGACACAGGGTGCCACTATGTAGCCAAGCTGGGATCAAACTAGAAATCTTTCTGCCTCACCCTCCAGAAATGCTAAGATTACAGGTGTGTTCCACTACTGCTGGCTTCAGAAGGTACTTCATTACAACCAAGCAAATCTAAATAATAGTTCCTATTTTTGAAGATTATTTCATACTTTGCTATGCTCTCCACTCACACAATCCTTTTTTACACACAACTTCCATCTAACAATTTTCTTCCCATTTGAGTGCTTGTGGGACTGGCATCCACACTTTATTGAAAAATGTTCTGAATTGAAGGTCTTTCCCCAGTGATGAGGTTTGTCAACAGACACTTGCCAGAGTTCTAGTTAGGATTATGAGGCTTGGGAGCAGAAGGAATTGCAGATGCTTAAAGTGGAAGCACCAGAGAAGAATGTAGTTCTAAAGAAAATGAAAGAGCAAGCAGGAGAACAAAAGCAAATCAGATACATAAAGTGGTGGTTTGAGAGTGTATTGGGGGGATAGCGATCTGTGGCAAGGGAAACTGTGGACAGTTGGGGAATAGCTGGTTCTTTTAAGGCCTTAAAAGTACTATGACATATACAAGGGCAATGTCATCTAAGGAAAAAGAAAAAGAAAAGAGAGTTACTAGCATTCTAAAGAAAAAAGATCATAAGTATTGGGAATAATTAGTATCAAGTTAATGACAAAATGCATTTAAACTGAGTTCTGAAAGATGGATCAGACCTAGGGAGTTGAGATAAAAGGGGATATGTCTTGGCATAGAAAATTTGCCACTTGGGACTGAAGAGGTGAATATACAAAGAATTCAAAGACCTAATATCAAGAAAATTAACACTTTAATTAAAAAAAGCCAGGCTTTGAAAGTGAACAGAGACTTCTCGAAAGAAGAAACACAAATATCTAATAAGTATGTTAAAATATGTTCAACATCTCTGGCTACCAGGGAAGTGCAAATAAAAACTGCATTGAGATTACATCTCAGTCTAATCAGAATGCCTATCATTAAGAAGACAAAAAAACAGATACTGGAGAGGATTTTGGAAAAGAGAAAGAATTACACTGATATTAACACTGATAATGTAAACTGGTACAGTTACTGTGGAAATAAGTATGGAAGTTCTTCAAAAAGCAAAAAAATAGAACTTCCCTATAACCTAGGAATACCACTCCGGTGCATATAGTCAAAGGATGCTATACCGTGCAGCAGAAATTTCTGCATATCCGTTTTCATTGATGCCCTCTTCACAATAGCTAGGATATAGAATCAGCCTGGATGTTTCACCTGATGAATGTATAATAACACTGTACTACAATAAACAGTAGCATTCTATTCATTTTCTAAATAAATATTAAATTTCAGGAAAGTGGATACTCTGGAAACATTATACTGAGTGAGATAACTCATTCTCAGGAAGTTAAATGCCACATGTTCTCTCTCATATGTGAATCATAGCTTCATATATATGTGTGTGTGTGTATGTATGTATTTAAACATGCAACATGTAGAGACCAGGAAATTATAAAGGGACCATACTAGGTAATGTAAAAAACCTGAAAGGGGGCAAATACTAGAACTCATGCAAAATGAATATGGGGAGGCACTGGGGTGGTAAAATTTAATGGGGAAGAAGTTGTGACGATAAGGGAAGGAAAGTGGTAGTTGGAGTATAAAAACTAAGAATGTAAAAAGAAGACAAATGGAAATTTACTATTCTATAAGCTAATAAAATATTTGAAAAAATAATTTGAAAAGAGGTTCTCTATGCAGGTGGATAATGCCAAACCCAGAAGCCACGGATGATAAAGCAAAAATCCAGGTGGCCAGGTGTGGGATACCTCCCTTTGAGTTAGTGATCAAGAAGGCCCCAAAGGTCCTCAAAACAACAAAGGATATTACCATTGCTCTTGTGTATCCACATAAACTAGATGGTAAACCCCTGTTACGAAGACTACAAATACATTGGTTGCAGGACATGTTGATATCAAAATGGAACTTCACAGGAAGCACTCCTCAGTGCTTTTCCCTGGCTGTGAAGTTTGCATGTTACAATACCCCTCCGCTGGCAAGTTGTGCCCAGTGATATAATAGTGGCGTGACTGTTATGGGTATAGCCACACATTCTCTGATTGGACTTGAGATCCACTTCACAGGATTACATGGATTGTTCCACAGTAGGGAATTCATGCCTGTTACTGTAAATCAAGTAAAATATCCATGCCTTCAGGTAACAAGCCCTAGAAGGGAACTTACTAATGTTTTACTAAGTTAATATCACATCAAATTCCCTAGTAGATATTTATATTTATACTCTTAGACAAACGCTGTTCAATAATTGGTCATTGAATCTTCTCTTTTTAGTTAACAGCAGTGAATGCAGAAGCTCAAGGCTCCTCAAGGTGCTAAGAAAAAGTGACTACTGAATGCGTACTCTTTTTTAAACACAGTATTTTTAACATCCACTCTAAGAATTAAGGGTTATAGGAATGGCTCACTGGTTAAAAGCACATGGCTGCTCTTTCAGAAGAACCAAGGTTCAGTTCCCAGCATCTGCATGGCTAATAAATACTCTACACTCCAGTTCCAGGGGATCCAACACCTTCTGGCCTCCACAGACATTGCATGCACATGGTACACATGCAAATAAAAACTTGCACACATGAAATAAAAATATATAAATAAATAAAATTTAAAAAGAATTAGAGAAAATCATAGAAATTGGGGGAAGAATGCAAGATTAGGATGAAAGCTGGGAAAAGCCACTTCCTGGAAATGACACAGTCATAGCAATCATGAACTCAGAACAGCTGTACTGGATATGCACAACACTGGCCTTTACATAGTTCATTATGTATCAGGGAAAGGTTCATGTGACTCTACTGGGGAAATATTGGCTATTGATAGCTACTGAGAGAGGGATAGTCATTACTCTCAGTTGCATATCACCTCGGGAATGTACCAGGCTCCAGTGGATGATTCTTCATTCATGGTCACATGGACTCTTATAGTTAAACTTAGTGGGACACAAAACAAAACAAAAAGACATGAATATGGTAAAGTGACTTGTAGGAAGGAAGGGCATTTACTACAGATAAGAGTGATCATAATGCATTATATACATGTATAAATTGTCAAATAATAAATTTAATTGATAAATAATTTTATTTTCTATGAACATTGCTATGATTTTGCTTAAAACACTACATGATACTATGCAAATCATACTTGTGAATTGATTATACTTATGAAATTCATCCTCATTTCTTATTGGATATAACATTAATCATAAAATTAACTGGCCACTTTTAACAAAATGGTGAGGATCATAAAAAATGTTAATTTAATACTCAATTTGATGATCATTAAGGGGTCTCTAAAAGTAGTGCTGAGTGAAACAAACATTTTGTTAATAGCTTGGGACAGTGACCTCCTATACACATTTTAGGCCTTCAAGTGTGAATAAACAATGTAAATCACTAATAAAATGTTCAGAAATTTTCAAAGAAATAAATCCATTCAGTATGTTACAACATGCCATATACACACACACAAACACACACACACACACACACACACACACACAAAATACTTGCACAACTTTCACCATGGTCATCCATTGAGTCAGATGGAAGGAAACTACAGATATAAACATCTTCAAACTTAAATGGCAGTTGATGGGGCTACAGCCCCAGCTCAGTCTCAATGATCTTTGTGTTTTATATATTACATCAATTTTTTAAATTCTTAGAGCTATTTATAGTTTTTGCTACATAATACTGTTCCCTTGGTTCACTTTTCTTTGATGTTACATTTTATAAATGTTTTAGTTATTTAATAGGAAAAGTCCATGCAACGATTTTATGGTGAATTGGCTGTGCTAAAATCTGGAGAACAATTTATATACTATCCAATTTAAGTCCCTAAACATAAAATGTATTATATCAGAACGTTCTATCCAGAATTATCATCCAAAAGTACAGCATTGTGGGCTCAGGTAGGCATAGTAACACTAAAGTTAATAGCTGAATAAACATCAACTTAAGTAGATAGGCAACATTAACTCTGTTTACTGAAGTGTCTCAGGAAATACACCCAATGTCATCGGCTATGAGGAAGAACTGCAACTAAAAGCCAGTGAATGAGAGTAACATTATAAATAGAAAATAGGAGCTGTAGAGATGGCTCAGTGGTTATGAGCACCACCCGGGGGCACTTACTAGATGCAGGCAATAAATTCATACACATAAAATAAAATAATAATGAATAAAGTGTTTTAAAAAGAAATGGACGATAGGAAGGCCCAGTAGAAACTCTCACAATGTACTTCCCAAATTATAACTTAAACTTTGGATGACTGATTATCCTTTAGGTAAAAACATACAGTATGTTCTTTATTTCTATGCATAAAATAAGGAAAACAAATATAAGGCTTTTTAAACATCCACAATTTACAGTTAGAGAAAATTTCCATATTCATTTGTCAATATTCTGTGACACATTTGTAAGATTTTAATTAACAGTAACATAAATACTGCCTACTTTAGTACACCCTCTCTGTAATTTTCCTTAGCTTTTATTTAATTCACATTTTGTTGTAGGATCCTAATTAATTATAGTTGCCACAACTTCTTAGGGACTAATTCTAAGCTATAACTTTCACAGAATTTCCTTATTGATCATAAAAAATGTCTTTCAATTGAGAATTGTTTAATTTTTACACTTCATTATTAGACTAGGGTTGTAGAGTTTAGGGAAGAAGACGCAAATGTAGAGTGATATTCTCATTATATCTGAACAAATTCAAATGTTATCAACACAATTCATTACTGTAGTATCAAATTTACTCACCTGTTTCCAAGGTTCTCCATCACAAAGTTGCTCTTTTTCTCATTTTCCAAACTATAGTCTAGAAGAAAACCACTATGCACACCTCATACTCAAGGAGGAAATTATTGATTACACTCAGCCCTCTTTAGGGCTGAATATTCAATTCACTTGGGATTATTCTATATAAATGATTTATATATTCTCTCATGATTTGTTTCCTCAATGGACAATCCATGATAGAGTTGTTTATTAAAAAAATGTGCTTCTGGGGTACAGAACACAAGGAAATGAAACAAATACCTTTAGCATTTTATGTTCTATGTTATTCACTGTTTATACACACTAGAAATCCAAGAACATAACAGCATTTGTCTCTCTAGACTTGTCTCTTTAGACTTGAGATATTTATTTTATACTTTGAAAATCATCTACTACTGCTTTAAATCTTTTGTTACCCAAATTCTTGCAGCTTTGACCATTGGGAAGCACCACAGTGGACTTGTGTGTTGCTGTCAAATTCCCAACATTACAGTCCTTTTAGCACTCTCTTGATTGTTGACATAAGATGCTCTAGGTTCATTTTCTATATTCCCTGACCATGTGACAGAATCAAACATTCCCTTAAAGATCTCTAGTTTCCTTTATTATCATTGGTAAATCTATGTGCATATATATTTTTATATTTAGTCATCTGTGAATATATTAAGCTGATCACACCCCTCCCCTGGCAGATCTGTAACCTCCCACTCCAACAGTAAATATCTGTCCCTCATTTGCATTTACTTCACTGAGCACTTCCTCACTGATTTTTTTAGAGTCAAGCTGTACTATTTAAAAGAATTTTTTCATATGTAAAAATAGTGTGTGACATGGAAATTAAAAGATTAAGCTAACATGTATTTTTATTTCCTCTGTCCTCTGAACCATCCCAAATGTTTACTAAACTATGCTATTCTTGGCTTGAGACATATTCTTATTCTCATTTAGTTGTATAAATAAAGGAGCCAAAATTATAAAGGGCATATTTCATATGTTTGCCTCTTAGTTGTTTGGAATTTCTGACTATTAATTGAAGAAACTTTATAAATAATGATAAGCTTTCTAATCCCAGAACATAACAGCATTATACATGCATATATATATATATAATTAGTTAGAACAATGTGTGTATGTGTGTACGTGTATGCCATTTGTGCAAGTATATGTCATAGGTGTGTCTGTGGTGGCATAGACCACAATACAGTGTTGCATATCCTTGAACTGGAGTTACAGATGGTTGTGAGCCACTTGACGTGGGTGTTGGGATCTAAATTTGGAACCTCTGAAGAGCAGCAAGAGCTCTTAATCACTGAGTCATCATCTCTCCAGAATGGAGAGAAAGGTCAGGCATGGGAGATGTAAAGACAAAATCATATTTGTTTTCAAGGACTGGCTTTTGTCACGGGGTGAAGAACAAATGAACTTCAGCATTTTACTTCTGATTTAATGGAAAGGCGTTGAATGAGTATTTATTGGTATCACGAATCAAGAAAAGTATACAGTAATAGTAGAACTGTAGAGACAAGGCAGTAAATATTTTGATAATTTCTGTTACAATAATTTTATATTTTAGTCATAATTCAATTATTTTTATAATAATTTGCAGTGTAAGTGATTTTCTAACACACCTAGTGAAAACTGGAAAGCAAAGAGCAATTCTGAGATTTCTTACTTTTAGGAAAATTATCAAACATGAACTTTCAGTTATACAAAATTCCAAATAAGAAATGAGGTAAAAATAGTGTGTAAACGGATCTCTCTGAGAAAGAAGGAGGAAGGTCACAGACCCAGGATGATAAAACCAGGGTTCAACCATGCAACCCACCTTCAGTGCAACTGGAGTGATATGCTCAAGATTTAGGAAGAAGATGGTCTAAGGGAAGAAATGTGATAGTTTATTTGCACAAAACCAATTTTGTGTCTCATACAAGTTTCTATGAGAAGCAGAAAAACTCCATGAATCATGTTAAGATTGCAGCTCATAAGTTTCCTTGAGATAACTCTATAAAATTATAACCTTGCTAGTGTGTTGTACGTTTATTATATGCTCTATACTTACTTTGATTTAACCTTTATAACTAGTTATAATTCATTTATTTATAAAGGAGATTTTGTTTCTAACCACTAACTCTCTCACTCCTAACACACCCATTTCCACCAGCTCAACTCAAAAAGAATTTCTGCTATGCTATCTCTTCCCTTCATCTTTCATTCATTCTCCTCCTGCTCACTGTATCAGTGCTGAAGAGAAAAAGGCTGACAATAAATTGGCAGGTGACACACCAGAACTTTGAGAATCTGAAGCTTTTAAAGACTCACTTGAAACTTTGTTCTGCATGAGGAATACAGAACATGAATACTATTTATTATTTTATATGAATGGCATATTTCAATTACATATATACATATATTAAATATTGTAACATCAACTGTGTAAAGTACCATTACCAAAGGAATATCTCTAAATTAGGCCTCCCTAAAGGATACTGTTAAAGATATAAAGCTTTTTCTGGAGGTGCCTGAAGTGTAGATTTGAGTTAGCTATTATCTGAAAAAAATAGAATATTATTTCCTTTTCTGTTGTTGGAATAATTTTGATTGATTTTTTGAGAAAGAGTCTCACTGTGAAGTCCAGGCTAGTCTAGCACTTGCTATTGTCCCATGCTACCCCACTTGCAATCCTCCTGCCTTTCCTGAGTCCTGGGTTAGATGTGCTCCACCACATTGAATGTTATTAAATATAAGATTTTAAGTAATCACTAATAACTTTAGCATTCAAAGGATAGACCGATGAAATTTAAAATGTCCAAGAGAAAATCTCAACATTCAGTTTATCATATGGAAACTTCTATGTCAATATTTTATGCTTTTAGAACCAAACATGATTTTACAAATAAGCTATACAGACACATTTAAGAAAGCATAGAAAATATTATGAATTTTTTCATTAACTTGTTGAAAGTTTAGCATGTACTTAATAACCTATAGGAACTGATGAACTCACCAGATTTGGAAGCATCTAAGGTAAAGTACGATATACTGTGATTATCTCATCAGAAATATTATAATGAATGTAAGACTTGAAGATGAAGAGGGCTTTTCAGAGAAGTAAAGACATAGGTATACTTGAGAAAAAGTATGGTTTTCAGATTCCAAAATATTCAGTATGAGTGGAAATTTTGGGAAAAGTATTAAAGGAGAGAAAGTCAGATATAAGTTATTAGAGAATGAGACCAGAGAACAGTCAGACTATAAATATAGATTTATTTAATTGTGGGGAACAAACTGTTTCAGATTGAACACCAAATCAAATGTTAAGTTTTTGTCTAGAGGAAATGAATTCAATCACTTAGAAAAAAATTTAAATATTTTATTTTTTATTTTGAATATTATGTGTATGAGTGTATTGCCTGCATATATGTAAGTGCACACATTTCATGCTTTGCCTGCAGAGGTCAGAAGAGGGCATCATATTTCTCTGAACTGAACTTATGGACAGTTGTTAGCCACCTTGTGAGTGCTGAGAATCAAACTGGGGTCTTCTGCAAGACCAGTAAGGGCTCTTAAATAGTGAGCCATCTCACCAGTCAAAATAAAGATTTTTTAACATAAATTAGAGAAACTGTAATCAGAATGAAAAAATAATCTAATATGGAGAAAAACATGATAAAGAGATAAAGATAAAAATGATCTAGAGAAGTTAGAAAATTTTCAAACTATAGCCTAAAGATCTACAGCCCAAAATAAAGCTCAAGCATTTAGGCAATGACTCTAACTTAATTATCCATAAGAAAATTTTTGGTAGAAAAAGTATGTGAGCAATATATACGTTAAAAATGGAAAAAGTATGAAAAAATAGGACTTGGAAAATGCAGATATTATTTAACTGGTGTCTTTGACCCATTGTCTCTCTCCTAGTATCTAGGCCAAAGGGGAAAACTGAGGTGGTTAAATATTTTCAGAGTGCTGGATATTTGGTATGAATCTACCTCATCAGGTCTAAAAGTCGCTCACATCTATCTGTTGGAACATGTAAAATTTTCTCTGGAAAGCGAAATTCTGAATATATATATTTTTAAACTGTAATACTCTGTGGGAAAATAGTGTGACACTAAGATGTAGGCATGTTGTGGAAACCCTCAGATGCTGTCAAAAAAACAGAGAGGGCTGACAAGTAGGACTCAGACCCACCCACCACAGTGATATTCTACATTCTGTCAACACAAATCTATTCTTACATTTTATTTAATTTCACATACAGGAATATTTATTATTTTGAGTAAGGAAATGAGTCCATGATTAAAAACAAAAAACAAGGATACACAAGGCTAGTATTTTCAAGATCTGGTTTTTGAAAGTTTATTCTATATGTAACTCCCTAAGTATTCTTGATTTCAGAGATTTATTTTAATCTAAATATAACTTTAAGAAGTGTTTTGTATTTTATTTAATTTTCTCATTTGGTATGAAGATTTTCCCATGAACCAGAAGAACTTTAGAAATGACTGTGTTGGGAGAAGAAAGCACACAGCTACCCCCATCCCTACTGTTATGGTCAATATAATCCCAAGGATGAACTATTTGGAGTATGTCATTTTTCAAAATGGTGTTTTCAGAAATATTTTCTAGAGACTGATATCCAAGATTTAAATCTGAAATCTCCCCTTTATATAGCCAATAGTTTCAGGAAGTTATTTGTCTCTCTCTGTACATAAGTAGTACTACTTATAAGTGGTTCTAATAGTACTTGTTTCTCGGGGTGCTGTGATGATCAGATGAGTTTATAGGCATAGGACCAGACTGTGTTTCTCTGCAGCACTATGATTATCTACTGTTACTGGTATTATGGTACGTCTCTTGGGCTGTGGAGAAAGTGAGCCAGCTTCTGGATTTTCTTCATCAGCATCTGCTCAAATTAGTGCACCATCTGGCAAGACGTTTATTTACTGTTTTGTCTCCCCGGTATAATGTATGCTTCTTAAAGGTAAGAAGTTTTATCTCTGTGTTTGTTGTAGTAGCTCTAGCTTTTAAAAAGACAGTTGGAAAATAATAGGAACTCAGTATTAGTTGAAGGGCATGATTCTTATTCCATTGTACTTAGACTAACTCATGTTTCCTTCAACGCCTCCAATGTTACCTTGATATTTACAAAGCTATAAAGACACCCCCAAAATACCAAATGAAACAATGGATATATAAAGCCTATTTATTTTCTCAGAACACAGGGCAGATAACTTTCAAAATCTTGCCTAGTAATTTGAGGACCAATAAAGAATTTGTTCAATCTACTCCAACAAATCTGTCCAAGATGAGGTTTGTGCCATTTCCAGTGAATGCAGATCTTCTGATAAGTTGAATACATGTTCTACTTTCTATGGTTCCTATCCTCATCAATCACAAAATTAGACATGTCTGTATATGTGCCAGAAAATCAAAAACATTTCCATCTACGTTTCCTGTTTGCTCTAGAGGGTTTAGATGTGTGTGTTTGTGTGTGTGTGTGTGTGTAGAAGTGCAGAAAACATATAAAAGTATCTCATTGTACCTATGGGCAGCCATGCTTACACAATAGGCCCACACCTACAAGGAGAAAGCCTCCTTTCTTGTCTATACAGTGAGGATGTTGTTAAATTGATGCAAAGCAGGCCTAGAAACTGAAGTGGTTGAGGGAGAAGTTGATTCATGTAAGGGACTCGATTCTCTTGCATAAAGAAAATAGTTTGGAATGCGTAGGAACACAGAGAAACAAAAAGGGGTAGATTCTGAAATGTGTGTTTTGTGCAGTGTGATGAAATAATTTCTTTCCCATCTCTTCAAGAGATTTTAGTAAAGCCTAATTTTGAAGGTTTTGGAATTTATGTTAACATGTCATCTTGTAGACAAACTCTTGCATTCAGACCATCACGTAACAATCAGCTAGACTATAGTTTTGCACTTGCTGAACATAATTTATATTAAAATCCTATATCAGGTGTTTGCTGACATCAATCAAACAAGGATTTAGGAACAATTACTTTTCCTAGGAAAGTTGAAAATACATGAAATCTTAAACTATTTAAAATTTTTGATTTTTTGAACACTTTGGTAAAATCACTTACAGAATTTTCTCTCAGAATTTGTCAGTTTGAAGATATAACTATCTACAGTCAATCAAACTGATTGCAAATGCCGTGAAATTATTTCATGACAGTTTCATTTGTATGTTTTAACATGATAAAGATATAATAAGTGAATGTCTAGCCATCATCTGCTGAATTAATGACTGTGAATCCATGGAAAACTTTATTATAACAGTGTCACTAAATTGTTCATGAAACCCTTGTGCCATATCACATTTCAAAAATATCTAGAATCAGTGAGTTCAGCAGGAGGTAGACAAATACAAGAAATTAATGAGAACAAGTTTAGCATGAGATGAAAGAATTAAATCATCCAGACATAAAACATTAACTCAAATACAGATAAAATTAAGCATAACATAGTATGACTTATGATAAAATTATGTAAGACACAGAATCAGTGAGGCAAAATTGATTTTATGAACAAACTCGAATAACATACAGAAATACTTGTTCTATTAAGTGAATAAATTGGCATATATAATATGATCTGAGCTATGAAAATAATTTCCTAGAAAGATAGTCTAGAATAAATAAGTGTAATATTAACAGTGAGTTCTTTGGGAAGGGAGCCTGTATGTTATCTTTCATTCTTAGCTTTCATATATTTCTTTTTAGTCTCATTGCTCTTAATAAACACCAATCAGTGATGCAATAAGAATAAGGTCATATACATGGTTACACACACACACGCATACCCACACACATAAACCCTCAACAGCAAATATCCAAGATAGCTGGAATGCTCATTTTTGTATGGTAAGATGGATCTCTGAATCATCTGAGAGTCTAGACAGAGAGCACAGTTGACAAGATTGCCAGAGGGGCAGTTGGAGGAGTTGGGGCAGTTGAGGTAAAGGAAGAACGAACCCATCTAACGGATCTTCTCTAGAGAGTCAGTGATGACCAAGGCAGTGCATACCTTAACCACTCAATCAGGCCTAGAAACCTACCAAGGAACCTCTAAAGTCAGTTGTAATGACTATATTTTACCTATGAAATCACATGCTGATCCCCTTCACAATGCAATCTGAAAATTCATTATAATAATTTTCTGACAGATGAAGATCATGGTTTGGAGCAGTATTATTTTTACAAATACACATAGAATACCATTAAGGCCAGGAAAATATTTATAGCTTCTAGACCATATCTAAAATCAGAAGGAACACCACGCCTATATTAAATCAACTTGTTAAATTTTTGTTATATGTGGTTACTCTGCCAAGCATAAGAGAATGTATACCTGGAGTGTATTCTGTATACAAGAATAAGAGACAAAATACTACAGGGACTATGTAAAAGAGGCACATATACACTTTCTATCACAGATTCAGTATGGATTCCATGGAGGAACAACAGCTAAATCCAAGAGAGAAGAAGCTATTACAGGCTTCAGGTCATTTTGAGGATTACAAAAATTAGTCATATCATAAATATTCTAGTTTCAAATTTCAAAATTATTTATTTTCTCTGCATTTCAAAGTTTACACCAAATTAAATTTCAAACCTAATGTTTTAAAGCACATACTGTTAAATTTCTGTTGCAATAACAAAAATACATAAGATCACTCTAAGAGGAAATGTTTGTATTAGCTCACTGCTTTGGAGGTTTTGATCCATAGGTAGTTGGTTCCTTGCTATTGAGCCTGTAGTGAATCGATACATCATGGTGGGCCCATGTATTAAGGGAAGCTTCTTAGCTCCTGGTGGCCGGAAAGTTAGT
>NW_008358866.1:5077315-5087919 GCF_000622305.1 Nannospalax galili | reverse complement strand
GAGAGAGAGAGAGAGAGAGAGAGAGAGAGAGAGAGAGAGAGAGTTCTTCCAATTAATTACCTAGGCTTATCTCTTAAATAAAGATGCCACTCTCCTTTATGGCTTAAGACAAAGTCTTTAACAATAACAAGCGGTCTCATGTAGAAACTTATCCAAGCCAAATAAGATACTGGTAACTCTAAGTCTAATATTTTTTAATTTTTCCAATCCTAGAATATCACTGACAGGTAATAATAAATCTAAATAACAATTTTTTATTTTTTTCCAAATCTGTTGAGTTTGATCATTCCTATTTTGGACCAAAATAGGATAAGAATAACAAATAAAGTAAAATAATAATATACTTATCATAGTTGTGACTGACTTTAGTCAGTGATATAAATAGGACTCAAAGAGTAGGAACTGATCTGCATCATATGTAATATGGACAACTAGTTGGGTGTCAATCTGAATAGAATGACTGACATTTGATAGGGTTAAACTGTTAATGGTAAAATTTGCATTATTGTCACTGAAAAACAAAGAAACATTTATGCAAAGCTATTGGAAAATAGAAAATTGAAATCAAACATACGAAATAGTAATTACAGAAGGAAATGTAGGCTACTATTGGGAAAACAGGTTTTAGGATCAGAGGAGTCTAGTCTTCAGAAATTAGGAGAAAGACTAGTAGAGAGAAAGAAGGGGGTCAGAGGGAGGGAGAGAAGGATGGGTTAGGCAATGGGTTGAGAATGATCACTATGCATTGTATATACATATGAGACCAAGGTTACAATGCAAATGAACAAATAAAACCATACAAACGTTGATTTCCATGACTAACAAATTTTTGGAATTAGAATAATGTAGGAGAATGACAATGATAACTGTATTGAAAATTTTGTTCAAGGATGGATATGCCAATGTCAGATCTAAATTTAGGTGGTACTGTATGAGAATAAAGTTGGTGGAATACTGGTCATCAAAAGGTTTAAGTGTGATGGAGGTAGAAGGATAGAGGAGGAAGGATTTTACCCAAAGTTAAGAATGTATGAAAACACCATAGGAAACCCATTACTTTGTAAGTCAATTTTAAAATATTGTTTAGTGGAAGAACAAAAAAAATCATTTTTATCTGAGCCTTAAGTTCATCTGTTAAGTCAAAATACCTATGGTGTTTTGTTTGCCATTGGTTCGTGTTAGGGTTACTTTATTTATTCCTTCCTAAGCACCCAATTCCTAGATTATCTTTAAATATCGCTAGAAAAATGACCAATAGACATGTATGATCATGACTGTCAAAATATTCTAAAATATTGGGGAAAAACGGAATTGTATAACCTTAAAGGCCACTTCTGGAAAGGCCATCAAGTCTAAACATACTGGGACACTTGATTAAAGACATCAGGTAACAGCTCAAACTATTCCTTGAGAGAAATAATAGTTTAGGGAAAATGTTATATTTTGTAGTTCTCTGTATATATACACTATACAGGATACAGGATGAATGTTGTTTAAGTATCGAATTCATAGAAATTAACCATGTGGTTGGTTTATTCTTTCATAATAGTTTAGGGAAAATGTTATATTTTGTAGTTCTCTGTATATATACACTGTATATATACACTGCAATGAATAGCAGTTTTATTACTGTAATATGATATTTATTGCCAATTCTCAAGACACTAAAATATGAGGAACTGTAAATTAGAATATTTAGGAATAGACCATCACAACATTAGTAATTTGTAGAGTTCTCTGTAGTATTTTATGATACATGTAAGGTTGATTTTGATAGAGGTGGGATACATATATATATAAATATATATATGTATGTATGGCAATTATGCAAATTCTTCTGACCTTCACTAGTCTCAGAATCTCTTCTTTTCAAGTTTCCTTTAGTCATACTCTTAAAGTACTTTCTTTTGGGGCTAGAGAGATGGCTCAGTGGTTAAAAGTACTGACTGCTCTTGCAGAGGACCCAGGTTTGATTGCCAGCACCCACATGGAGACTACAAACCGTCCTTAACTCCAGTTCCAGTGGAATCCAAAGCCCTCTTCTGATCTCTGCGTTATCGCATGACACGGTGCACTCACTTACATGCATACAATACATTCATACACATAAAATAAAAATAATAAATAAAATATTTTTGAAGTACTTTCTTCTTGTACAGATGACCTTCTTTTTCTTATGCCATTGCTATTTTCTGCAGTTTAAAACTAAAAGTTTTCGCCGGACGTGGTGGCGCACGCCTTTAATCCCAGCCCTTGGGAGGCAGAGGCAGGCGTATCTCTGTGAGTTCAAGGCCAGCCTGGTCTACATAGTGAAATTTTCAAAGACAATCAACCAAGCAAGGAAGAAGAAATCAGTAAGTCTTGTGTCTTTTTTTTTTTTTCAAATTTTTAAGAGTGCTAGCATCTGAAATAAAACAATTGCTTGTGTTAGGCATAGTTCCCTTAAAGATCTGATATGGACTACCTGCTCTGCCTGTCTGGTCAGTGCTTCTTTTGCCATCTGTAAAGTGCTGCTGTAACAATTATAATGGCAAGTACTGTTGCTGTATATGCATTAGGGAATCTGTAATGCTCTTTGTTTTTTGGGTTTTTTTGACAATAGTTTATAAACATTGTGTTCTCACATCAAGTGTCATTATATGCAAAAGAGAGTAGCAAAGTTCTCCCTTGTTCTCAAAGAATTCAGGCAATAAATCAGAAACACCAACTCACAACATATTCAAAAGAAAATAATGCTTTGTTCTATCCCTGGTGCTATTTTATTTTCACTTGCTACCTCATTTGTCTGTTTGAATTCATACAGTCATGAAACCTAGAGACGTCTTTCTCTGTTCCGTTTTTATTGATGGTATGCTGGTTTCTATTATGGTCTTGTTAGGCTACACACACATTTTGTTTAAAATACTAATAAAAATGTCCTAATAATAAATTTTAAGTATAAAAATAGAGAACAATAATTCTTCACAAAGCCCCTGTCAGTGTTTATTATGTTTCTATCAGGGCAAAGCAACATTGGATTCTAAGTCACAGAAAGACTAATGGATGCAGTTCATTTCTTTCTAGTGTTTGAAGTCCTATAGAGAAGATACATCTTTAATCATAGTGGTACTAAGAATAAGGTACTGAATTCTGTACAAATTCAGTTTCACATGTGTATTCTGAAGAAGGGAGACAGGGGCTATTGTGGTCAGGGTGTGCTTGACTATTGAAGGAAGAAGCAGGAAAAGAACTGAAAAAAAAAAAGCATACTTGGTAATGTGTCAAAAAAATTGAGGGACATATATATAAGTGACCCAACAAGGAAAAAAAAGGCTATTTTAAATGATACATTTGATAGTAGGTATTAAATATTTAATAGCTCGCAATTTAAGTTGCCTCAAGTTAAGAAATGTTGTTATATTTTCAAAAATTGAGTTACTTGGAATTGAGCAGAAAAGAAAAAGTTTGACTGGTAATATACATAATACCTATACAACTTTGTGCAGCTATAAGTTGATCATTTTTTATTCAATGAAATAGGCCAGAAGTAAGATTCCAAAATCCAGGACTAGGTGTTCACACAGAAGAGATGATACTCACAGATCAGGAAATGACTATAATGAGGGTAATACAGATTTGCGTCTTGGATGAATGAAGGGTGATTAAAAGAACACTTATCAAGTTAAAGGAAAACCAGTTGAGGGGATAATGAAAGAAAAGTACTCCATTATGTCAGCAATAAGAAAACCTGCTGCAGGGAAGAAAAATTAAAAGGCGTGCTGGACTTGTTTATGTGCTGAGACCCTGGTAGTTTATTTTTTTGAATCTCTGATTCATGAGTAGCTTAGATAAAGGAAAATGTTTAGCATTTTTGCTGGGAATGAGCATGAAGCAATAGACAGGTATTCAGTTTTACTTTTCTAGACTAATACTCTATAGAGTAAAAGTAAAGAAATAGACTTGAATTTTGTGTGTTGGGGGTTTTATAATAAAAATAAGACCAGTCACAAATCATGATCAATCACTATTTCTGCCCTCAGCTGAAGAGGTTGAAGGTACGAGGAAAAATTAAACTATTTTGGAAATGAACTAGAATGAAGCAGAAAGAAGCTTAGCAATTAATCAGCCTCCCTTGGTTATATTGCCTTGAAGATTGTGTTAATATATTTTATGACCACCAAACCTTTTATGCTTGCCAGGTCTTGCATATCCCCTTCTAGAACTTCAAGAATAGAAGTTCCCTCCCGATAGAAGAATTACTTGATATTGTAGTTAAAGGTAAGTGGACATACATAAAGTTCAGATGTATCCTTTTGAAGGAATACTTAGGTTCATTGGCTCCTATTACAAGAAATTATATCCTCATGTAATGATACTGTCTGTATCTGAATTTACTTTTATTTCCATTTCATTAATCTGGAAAAGTAGGCAACATTTTTGTCAATGAATAATAATTGGTAAATCATCATTGATGAACTGTTAAAACTTTCCAAATGCTCATTTCCTTATTCTCCGTATAAGGAAAACTGATTTGAATCTTTTCATTTGAGGAGCAAATGTTTGTAGAACTTGAAGATTTTTTACACTGGGCCTGTACCTATAATGCAGCTGTACTAAGTCAGAGGTATAAGAGAAATTAATTCATTTGCATTAGCTGTGAAAGAGCTTCTCCTGTATGTTGGAAAGAGAGGCAGGTCACGAAAACAAGGTGAAAACATGAAATGTTCTTCACCACCCTTCATAGCCTTTATATTAATAGCCTTGGTTCTCAAACAAGAAACTCTGTCCAGTTAATTCACAGACTGCAAACAAGTAAGGGTGTAGAAAAAGAGTGTGATAAGGGTAATGCCTTGGATTTTTAACCATAAATAAGTTCATATTTACAAACCTTTGGTTTTATTCTCAGACAATATCCTTTCTGTAATATAGTTCTTTAAATGTCCTTGTTCATAAAAGATATATGTAATGGAAACTTTCATTACACAAACAGAAATGTTTAGTGATCTTGCAAGGCAATAAAAAAAATCTCTAGTATTTGAGTGAATTTCACTCTGATATTAATTAATATACTATTACTATAATCTATAGGCCATATAAATGCTAATATCTTAAATATGAGTTATTGACATTCATCTTGATGATGAAAAATGAAAACAAAAGGGTTTCTTGTTTATTTCTTATGTTTATGAGTGTTTTGTTTTACCTGCATGTATATATGTGTACCGTGTACAGGCAGCACCTACATTGGCCAGAAGAGGAGTGTCTCATCTCTAGGAACCGAAGTTACAAATGGTTGTAAACCATGTGAGTGCCAGAAACTGAACACAGGCCTCCTCTGCAAAAGCAGCAGGTGTTCATAACTGCTGAATCATCTCTCTAGTGCCAACATAAATATATTAGTTCCAAGTTCTACTGAAAAATACACATGCAATAAATATACAAGTGCATGAGTATAGCTAAAGACTATATAACAAAAACCACAGTGCCAGGCAGGATATTCCCTTTTGATCCTATCCCTCAGTGTGTCAATGTTTCAATTAATCCATCTTCAAAATAAGCTACAACTTTGAATCTACAGGTCTTGTGAACTAGGGAAGAGGAAAAGATAAACCAATCGAGAGAATAAAAAGAATCAAACTTAGTTTCACTGTTAGGGTCCCAGATTATCCTTGTGCTTTAATGAACAATAACCTAGTCCTCACAGACTAAAAGCACATGCTGCTGAAATTTTTCTGATGCAAGTTTCTCTGAAGATGTAAATGTTAGTGTAGTGTTGAAAAATCATATCTTCAATTTAATATATGAATGGAATACAAGTAAAAGAAGGTAAAAATGAGAATATCTGTGACAGTAAAAGGAATACCATAATTTTTAACTTGGGTTATAACTTTGTGGCCCATTAGCTATAAAATTTCTCTCCATGCCCCTAAACATTTTGTAGAGCTATAATTTCAGAAGCTAAAGGCTACAGCTTCATTCATCTGACAGTTATTACTTTGGAGACCTGGGTGGGTGCTGTAAATGAGACATGTATTACTTCCATACTATACCTTATGAAGAGTGTAACATTAACAGAATGATCATATCTCTATCAGAGTTTGGTATGTATTTTTTCTCTATGCATTTCTTTATGACCCAGGATGTCTTATTTTCACTTAGCAAAATGTCTAGTACATTAGAAACATTTAATAGGAGTAAATGAAAGGCTAAAGTTCTAAATTGTATACTAATTGTACTCTGGTAAATTCTTTGCCACTGATGGGTAAAACATCAGTTATTTACCAGAGGACAAAAATATAAATCTAAGTCTATGCTCTGCAGCAATTGGCAAATATTTACTATAAAGAACTATATAATAAATATTTTAAACTCTCAGTGCCTAAGGACAGTCTTACATCTGCTCACTTCTGTTATTGTATTATAAAGAGCTAGGAGAAATCTGTGTCTGTGTTCGCAAAACTTTATGACAGAAATAGTGATTGGGCAGATTTTTTTCCTGTGGGCTGGAGTTTTTCAGCCTCTCTTTTTACATAATTGTTCCTTTTGCACAAATTTCCTAAGGATATGAATAAGAAATAGAAGTATTAACTGTTTTAATTTATGTTAGTAATATTTGCTTTGATTTCAGAGAAGTAAAGTTCAAAGTTAAAAAAAATAAGGTTTTAAATAACTGTTTTAAATAATTGGAATATGATTATTTTTAATCTAGAGATGCATGTGAAAATATCACACCACACATTAATGAATCATGCTACATAAAAGGTTATTGTCAGGGCTGGAGAGATAGCTCCACCATTAAGAGCGCTGACTGCTGCTTCAGAGCACTCAAGTTCAGTTCCCAGCACCCACATGTCAGCTAATAACAATTTGTAAATCCAGTTCTGGGGGACTCAACACCATCTTCTGATCTCCATGATATTGAGCTCACAGGTGCAGTTGCAAACATTCAGGCAAAACACTAATACACATAAAATAAAAATGTTTTTGAAAACCTTGTCATTGAAAATATTGTGAAAGAAAGAGGAAAGGAAAAAAGGATGACGGGAAGGAAAAGAAGAGAGAGTGAATAGAGGGAGAGAAGGAAAGAGAGGCAGAAGTGCTACTTCTTCAGATTGTGTAGAGACTCAAAATATATTGCCCCGTGAAGCCTCCTACTTTGAAGGCCAAGATCCTGCCAGACAGCCTGAGAGGATGGGTTTCTACCTCCATTGGTGTAGGGGCTCAGATCTCAGCAGACCGCTAGAGAGTGTGGAGTTCTGGCTGTCCTCTGGCCTCCCTCTGGCAGAGGGTCTGAGAATGCAGGGTACTGCCTGAGAGCGCCCAGATCCTGCCTCCAAGTGGTGGTGAGCTTCCCCTAATTGCGCCATACCTATCCCTCTACCTGGGATTTCATGAGGCCCCCCTCAACACCCAAGGGCAGATCTGGCTTTGGTAGGCTAAGGCTGAGATCCTAGCAGGTAGCCTGAGAGGGTGGGTTTCAATCTCCATTGGTGTAGTGGCTCTGATCTCAGCAGACCACCAGAGACTGTGGAGTTCTGGCCTCCCTTAGGCCTCCCTCTGGTATAGGGGCTGATAATTCTGGAGACTGCCTGAGAGCACTTGGATCCTGCCTCCACATGGTGAAGGAAGCCTGAGTTTACCTGACTGGAATGTGAATAGAGCTTCTGTGGATAATCCTGAATAGCTGATCTAAAGCCATTAGTTCCCTCCAAATTAAACCTGAGAGAACCTGAACCCTGTACCAACCAGCTTTACATAACCAATAAAGAAAGGATTTAAGCACCCCAATAATACAAAGAGAAGCATAATTCACCTTAATTCTCATATCAAAATCATAAGCAACAAAGAAATTCACATGACAAAATCACAACAAAAAATAATAAAATGGAAAGCCAAAACACTATGCCCCCATCAAATTCCACCAATCCTGTAGAAGAGTTCTATAAGGAGAACCCCCTAGAGATAAGCCAGGACACTGAATTTAGAACAATCATAAAAATGATCAAGGAATTCCACAAATATAAAGAACACATGAACAAATAAATGAAAGAACTAAAAGAAGTTAGGGATAACCTTCTGAATGAATTCACAAAAGGGACAAACATTGAAGAAAACTCAGGCAGAAATGAAGAAGGAAGTACAAGACTCAATAAGACAACTTAAAACAACAGGGGAAAGCCTCACCAATAGAATGAATGAAATGGAAAACAGAATATCAACACTGGAGGATAAAATTGAAGAATTGGACCACTCAAGTAGAGTATGAAAATTAAAAAAAAAAAAACCACACAGGAATGGAATATACAAGAGAGGTAGGACACCATGAAAAGAACAAATCTATGGATCATAGGAACAGATGAAGGAGAAGAATTTCAGGTTAATGTTACTGACCATATCTTAAACAGAATTGTAGAAGAGAATTTCCTGAACTTAAGAAAAGACATACCCATACAAATACAGGAAGCACATAGAACACCAAATAGAGAGGATCAGAAAAGAAACTCCTCATGACATATCATAGTAAAAACACTAAACGTACAGAAGCAAGAGAGAATACTGAAAGCAAAAGAAATACAAATCACATACAAAGGAAAGCCCATCAGAATTACAGCTGACATATCAGTGCAAACTATGAAAGCCAAAAGAGCCTAGACCAAGGTCTTTCCAGCTCTATGTGACAGTAGATGCCAGCCCAGAATAATTTACCCAGCAAAAATGTCTATTATAGTTGAGGGGGGAGAAACATCTTCCATGACATGAATAGCCTGAAAGAATACATGTTCACAAAACCAGCCCTTCAAAGAATGCTGGAAGCAATGCAGAAAGCAGAGAGAGAAACAACTATACCCCAAGGGCAATGAAAGAACTAAATAAGGGTATAATCAAGGAAACACAAAATTACACAGAGAGCACAAACAGCAATCAAAATGATGGGAACCAATACATATCTTTCAATGATAATCTTAAATCTCAATGGACTGAACTCCCCAGTCAAAAGACTCAGGCTAAGTGAATGGATTAAGAAAAAAAAAATCATCTCTTTGCTGTCTGCAAGAAACCCATCTCACCTTCAAGGACAGGAACTACCTTAAGGTAAAAGGATGGAAAAGATTATTCCAAGCGAATGGCACTAAGAAACAAGCAGGGGTAGCAATTCTAATACCTGACAAAATAGACTTCAAAGTAAAACTAATCAAAAGAGATAAGGAGGGTAACATCATTCTGATCAAGGGAACAGTTAACCAAGAAGATATTACAATCCTTAACATATATGAACTGAACACTGGTGCACCCAAATTCAAAAAAAAAAAAAAAACCCTACAAGACTTTAAGACACAGATTAACCAAACTCAGTAATAGTAGGGGACTTCAGTACCCACTGTCTCTGTTAGACAGGTAACTGGACAAAGAATAAAGAGAGACATCTGAATTAAATGATAACATACATCAAATGGACCTAACAGACAACTTTCGAATATTCCACTCAAGCACCAAAAAATATACTTTCTACTCAACACCCCATGGAACGTTTTCAAAAATTGACCACATACTGGGCCACAAAACAAACCTCAATAAATACAAAAAAGTTGAAATAATCCCATGCATTCTATTGGACCACAATGCAGTAAAGCTCAAATACACACTGAACAAAGCACTACATGGACTCCTGGAGACTGAACAACACACTCCTAAACAATGGGTGGGTCAAAGGAGAAATTAAGAAATTAACTCCAAGAGAATTCCTGGAATTCAACAAAAGGACAGTACAACACAATATGACATCTGGGACACTTTAAAAACTGTTCTAAGAGGGAAGTTTATAGCTCTAAGTGCCTACATTAAAAAATTAGAGCCAGGCATGGTGGCACACGCCTTTAATCCCAGCACTCAGGAGGAAGAGGCAGGAGGATCTCTGTGAGTTCAAGGCCGGCCTGGTCTACATAGTGAGTTCCAGGACAGCTGGGGCTACAGCGAGACCCTGTCTTAAAAAAGACCAAAAAAAAATAAAATAAAATTAGAAAGAGCCCAAATAAATGACCTAATACTACAATTCAAGACTCTGGTTAGGCAAGAACAAATCAAACCCAAACCCAGTAGAAGAGAAGAAATAACAAAAATCAGAGCAGAAATTAATGGAATAGAAACAAAGAAAACAATACAAAGAATAAATGAATCTAAGAGCTTGTTTTTGAAAAGCTAAACAAGAGAGACAGACCCTTAACCCAGTTAACCAAAAGAAAGAAAGAGCAAATCCAAAGTAACAAAATCAGAGATGAAAAGGTATATTTTAAAAACCTGTATGGTACTAAATTTGAAAATCTAAAAGAAATGGATGAATATCTAAAATCATGGGAACCACTAAAGTTAAACCAAGAATAGATCAACAATTTAAACAGACCCATAACATACAAGGAAATTGAAACAATAATACAAAGCCTCCCAACTGAAAAAAGCTCAGGCCCAGATGGATATACAGCACAATTCTTCCAGACATTTAAAGAAGACCTCCAACCAATACTACTTAAAGTATGCAAAACAATAGAAACAGAGGGAGAACTCCAAAATTCCTTCTATGAAGACAGCATCATTGTAATACCCAAAGTATGTAAAGACACAACCAAAAA
>NW_008358866.1:5070658-5077129 GCF_000622305.1 Nannospalax galili | reverse complement strand
TGGACTCAAAGACAAAAACCACATTGTCATCTCAATAGATGCAGAAAAGATTCTTGACAAAATTCAGTATGCATTTATGTTCAAAGTCCTAGAGGGAATTGGACTACAGGGAACATACCTCAACATAATTAAAGCTATATATAACAAACCCACAGCCAACATCATTCTAAATGGAGAAAACCTGGAAGCATTCCCATTGAAATCAGGTCCCAGACAAGGATGTCCACTACCTCCACTCCTTTTCAACACAGTGCTTGAAACTCTTGCTAGAGCAATAAAACAGGAGAAGGAAATTAAAGGAGTGCTAATTGGAAAAGAAGAAGCCAAACAATAACTTTTTCTTGCAGATGATATAATACTATACCTAAGAGATCCCAAAAGTTCCATCAGAAAACTCCTAGAACTGATAAACACTTTCAGTATACTGGCAGGTTATAAAATCAATCTACAAAAATCAGTAGCCTTTCTATATACCAATAACAAGCAATTAGAGAAAGGATACAGGGAAGTGCTCCCGTTCACAATTGCTGCAAAAAAATTAAAATATCTTGGAATAAATCTGATGAAAGACACCAAAGATCTCTACAATGAAAATTTAAAATTGTTAAAGAAAGAGACTGAGAAAGACACCAGCAGATGGAAAGAACTTCCATGATCATGGATTGGAAGAATTAATATTGTGATAATAGCCATCCTACCAAAAGCAATATATAGAGTCAATGCAATCCCAATCAAAATCCCCATGATGTACTTCACAGAATAAGAAAAAAAAAATCCTTAAATTCATATGGAACCACAAAAGACCCCAGATAGCCAAAGCAACCTTAAGCACAAAGAGCAATGCTGGGGTAATTACTATACCAGATCTCTAAGTATACTACAAAGCTATACTCAAAACAAACAAACAAAAAACCAGCATGGAACTAGTACAAAAATAGGCACAGAGATCAATGGAACATCATTGAATATCTAAACCCAAGTACATGCAATTTCAGCCTCCTGATATTTGACAAAGGTGCCAAGAACACACAATAGAGAAAAGACAACATCTTCAACAAATGGTCCTGGCAAAACTGTATCTCCACCTGTAGAAGAATGAAGCTAGATCCTTATCTTTCACCTTGCACAAACGTCACCTCCAAATGGATCAAAGACTTCAATGTGAAAGTGGAAACCCTGAAACTATTAGAAGAAAATATTGGCAGTAACTTTCAACATATAGGTATAGGAAAGGATTTCTAAATCGGACAGAAGTTGCTCAGGAATTAAGGTCAGCAATCAACAAGTGGTACCTCATTAAACTAAAAAGCCTCTGCACAGCAAAAGAAACAGTCAAAAAATTGAAGAGAAATCCCACAGAATGGGAAAAAAATCTTCACCAGTGACAATCTGACAGAGGTTTAACATCCAGAATATATAAAGAACTCAAAAAACAAAGAATCAAAAACCCAAATGACCCAATTAAAAGATGGGCTAAAGATCTAAACAGAGAGTTCTCAATGGAAGAAATAAAGATGGCTAAGAAACAATTCAAAAAGTGTTCAACATCGTTAGGCATTAGGGAAACACAAATTAAACTCACCCTAAGGTATCACCTTACCCCAATCAGACTGGCCAGGATCGAGAACAAACAATACCAAATGCTGGTGAGGATGTGGAGTAAGGGGAATGTTCATTCACTGCTGGTGGGGTTGCAAACTCCTGAAACCTCTATGGAAAATAGTGTGGAGAACTCTTAAAAAACTAAATAATTAACCTACTATATGATCCATTTATACCACTCCTCAGCGTATACCCAAATGATTCATCCTATTGTCAAGACACTTGTATAACATGTTTGCTGTGGCTCTTTTCACAGTAGCTAAGAGATGGCAGCAACCTAAGTTGCCCTCAACTGACAAGTGGTTAACCAAAATGTGGTATATTTGCACAATGAAGTTCTATTCAACAGTAAAGAAAGCTGAAATAATGAAATTTCCAGGTAAATGGATGGATCTAGAAACTATTATACTAAGTGAAGTAACACAGTCTCAGAAAAATAAACAACATATGTTTTCCCTCATATGTGGATCTTAGCACCAAATCCTTTTAAATTCAGGTCCTTTTAATAAGATAATGCTATACAGCAGCTCTTTCTGCATGAAATAACTACCATCATCACGACTTCAACAGAGCCTAATCACTAAACATCATCACAATTGGGCTTGTTGACAGTTGTGCTCATTCATTAAAGGAGGGCCAAGCAGGGTCATTGGATCCTCACCAGAGTATCCAGGCACTCTTCCCAGCCAATGGCCCTAATCACACATGGACTTCTGGATTTGGGGAGGGCTAAAGTATACAGTCTGGGGAAGGCTAGGAAGAGAAGGCATGACCCATTCTGGGTAAAGGCTTTCCAGTGTGCATACCCTCAGGTCATACATACACCTCAGCAACCCCTCAAAGCCTTTGAGAGGAAACACACACTGATTTTAACCACTCCAACAGCTATCAAAACACCTGAAAGCAAATGCTGAATCCATCACTCTAGAGTCCAGCCTTGGAAGACAAAAGAAAAATGAGGAGGAACTCAAAAGAGGGATGCTTTTGGAAGCCTTTGTCATGAAATTCCAATGGACTCTAATATGAATATTTGAAAATTGCCCTGTTCTGTCTTTTTTTCTAGTTCCCTGTCTGGAACTTGTAATGCTAAATACTCTTGCTTTTACTTCTCCTTCACATCTCCTATTCATGATTCAAGGACTTTCTTTTCCCCCTAGAGATAAGAGTTATGCAATTTGGGAATATATTTAGAAACAGTCTGCATCCCAATTCCCTATTGGAAATTTGGGTAATCTCTTCAGAGGATGATGTGATAAGAATAGGAGGTAGGAATTGGCTAGGCACTTAGGGTAAAAAGACCCCAAAGAAAAGTAGCCATTTTCTTCAACACATAGTGTCCTTGGGCCTCTTAGCAACATACTGTGTTCCAAAGGCCAAAAATGTCAAAAATATTTGGGGGCTTTTATCTAATCCATAAAACATTTTAGAGTTACCTCTTCAGAGGGGGAATGTTAGAGTAGCCAAAAGCCCCATAAAATAAATAACTAAATCAAAGAAGAAGGAAAAGTACATGAAGTTATCAGAAAAAAAGTAATGGGGAGATATGGGAAGATTTGGAGGGGAGCTAACGGGCATGGATTTGATCAAAACACCTTATAGGCATGTATGAAATTCTCAATAAATTATTTTTTAAAAACTCTTACTTTTTGAAATTATTTCATGCCCTATTATAATAATAAAATTAAGCTATTTAAGACTAATATTTATTCAATTTACACAGAAATATTCTATGGTGTTTCAAAAACTGGAAGAAAATGACTACTGTGTTAATACAAAATACAGCTTTAGGAAAAAATCCATCTCCTACCAATCGCACACTTGGAGACTATTTTAACTAATAAATGCAAAGTACTGTGAAAATTTATTGTTTGCTTTGGCTACAGGAGTACAATGAGCTTGATTCACAGTCACCACAATTATTTGTTAGAAGTAACTAGTTTATCTCCCTTCCTTCCTCTCACTTGTTTTTCTAGACTTAACTGAGGAAGAAGAAAAAAAAGTCACTGCAATGACAGTAATTGTTTCCTAATGGCAAGTATGCTGCCAAATTTGTTGAAATGTCCATTTAAAAGCAAAGTTTTATGTGGCTTGCTAAACTATTAAGCTTATTAGTTGAAACATGGAATTGATTTATTTTACCCATTGCATTAACCTCATCTTGCATACTCATCAGTTTCCTATTCAAGGTAAAGTAAATGCACCTTGATGTTTTATAAAATTGAATTGATCATCAAGCCATTCATGTTTAAAAGCTACACATTACTATAATAAGAAGAGGGTGACTAAGTCTGTAAAATCTTTATTACTAGTTGCTAAAGGAAACATTAGTAATAGAGTCTTCATGGGAAATGAATTTCATGCCACAAGATACAAAATGAACTAGTAGCAAATGGACTTTATTTTATGGAGTTATATGTTCTCTGATGTGTAAAACTAAGAATCAGATACTTTTTTGCCTTGCTGAGGTATATTAGAGAATGATGTAGCTGCTTTAGTCAAAAAAAAACCCTCAATTTTTAATTGATATGAACAAGTAAATATGTGGCCTATGACAGCTTAATATAATCTTGATGGACATAAGACATTTATTATAAAAACAAAATGTATATGAATTTATATGTATTACAATGATGTCTGTATAAGAAAACATATGTATACATACATATTCATAAATAAACTCTGGCCTGTGCAATGAGAACTGAGGATGTAGGTTACATAGCCCACACCCTGAGATAGTAGACTAATTCTTTTATGATACTGAGTAAGGAACAAGTTGGTCTATGTCAGTCTGATCCTAATGTAATAGTTTTTTTCTCATTTCCTGCTTTGAAAACACAACTCTTTAAAATATTGAAGTAATATGTGCTCTTACTACTTCATAAATTTATGCTTTCATTCATTACTCACCTATAACCTAGTCCACCTTTTTATTAAACATATACTCTCCCAGACTTTATCAAGGAATTTAGCACACAATCTTGAAGGGAAAGGAAATCGTAAAACAATAATAAACCAAAGTGCATAAAATTGTGAATGTGAATAGATCCTGCTGACTAATAAAAGAGAAGAATTGAGAATGCAGTTTGCGAGGCGTTCACATTTGTGAAAGAAGAGAAGAATACAAATCAGAGAGAGAGAGAAAATGATATAATTGGAAAAGGAGGGTTTGAATTGGGGCTTCTTCGATTATGAAAGGTAGCTGGAGGGGATGGGAAGGAACGTACAAGTTGTGCACAATATTTGCCCATTTAAAGTTAATTGCTAAAAAGTAAAATGGCACTGGAAAAATTCAACAGAGTGTAAACTCCCTGGCAACTTCATAGTTATCTTATATTTTTTATAGGATACATATCTGACATTATTTTTGGTAAATATTACTGATGAAAAAATTAGGTTAACATTAACTTGCTTTTTATTTTTAAATTTTAGCATCCCCAGTGAAGACTCACAAAGCACATTTTAGAATAACATGACATTATTACTTTTTTAATATTTTGGTTTAATAAAACTTCATATACCAGTGAGATCAAGCAATTTTCAACATTTGAAACTGTGTTCTGCACCCAAACCATGAAAGAAAAAAACAATGAAGCAAAAAATAAAGATGATGTTAAGCTTCACCCCAAATTAGATCACCAGGTTTAAATGATTCCTTCATTACCATTGTGGTTTTGATATAGCATTTCTATTCGTTACCATAGTTCCTGATGAATTTTTAGTCATTTGACTCTTTTATTATGCCTTGTTTTCCCATTCTATTAAAAGAAGTAGAAATTTTATTGTACACACATTAATACTGAAAACTATGTAGTACATGCCCCAAAATGTATCAACTTAATATTTCATGGTATTATAGGAAGCACCTCAATGACAAAACAATGCTCTGTAGACATTCACAAGTTGTTTCATAATGCATCAGTCTTTATAGTATGCAAAGTAATCATATGCCATTTCAGCTATTCACTCATTTAGTGTAGTTTGGACCTGAAATGTACTCTTTCAAAACATACAAGCAAAAGAAATAGTTGAAATCTGGTTCCATGCAGTAATTTTTACATATGGGGCTTTGGAAGGTGACTGGATCATAAGGGCTTTGAGCACATCAGTAGTTCAGTCTAATGCAGATTCATATGCAAGGGGTTTGCATCAAGGGGTTTTGTTATAAAAGCATGCTTTCCCTTTCTGCTCCCTGGACATCCTAGTTGGAGACTTTTCTCTACCACAGGTAACCTACTATGGTGTCATGATGTCAGTGATGGTTAATCTCTGTTGTCCACTTAATAGGATCTAGAATCACCTGGGAGTGGACCTCTGGCCTGCCTGCGGGGGATGATCCTAAGTAGGTTAATTGAGGTGGGAAGACCCACTCACCCTCTGTGGCACCAGTCTTAACTTGAGTCCTGGACCAGATATATAGGAGAAATGGAGCTAAGCATAAGTATTCATGTTCTTTGTTTCATCACTGAGGATGTAATGTGACCTGCTACCTCCAACTCCTGCCCCTGTCATCATGGACAGTAACCTCAAACTATGAGATGAAATAAGAACTTTCTTCCCTCAGTTGCTTTTGTCAGGGTATTTTATCACAGCAACATAAAGTAACTATGACAGTCTCTTAAGAGAGACAACTGACCAAGGACTGCAACTATGAGCCTAAATAAATCTTTCCTCCTTTAGGCTGAATTTCTAAGGTACTTTGTCACTGCAATGGAGGGCTAACACATGTATTACTCTATGGAAGATATGAATTAAAAGACAGTAGTGTTACATAATTCCTACCTGGAAGACAATGTTGTAGATATTAAAACAATTCAAATTAGATTAAACTCAGAACTTCTTGTCTTCAAAATTTGTGATCTCACCCAATAG
>NW_008358866.1:5070062-5070566 GCF_000622305.1 Nannospalax galili | reverse complement strand
CAATTCCATATGTTTTCTTATTATGAATTTTAAAGATATTCAAAAAGGCCAAAAAATGTTGATTGCCATCTCAATCCATATTTGCTTGTATTTAGGATAAATGACATACAGTGGAATAACAGTGTATGTATATGTATAAAATATTCTTACTTCACAGCAAACAAATAAATAAATAATAAATAAATAAATAGATAAATAAATAATAAAATAACCAAACTATAAATGTGGCAATGACTAAACATTGGTTTCTGCAAAGAAAACATATGGAATTGTAGAATGCTCTTAAATTTCAATTTACATGATTGACATTGCTCCACAGTTCATCTGGGCAGACACAGATGGACCATCTGTTTTCAAGTTTCTCATCTCTTTATAGCTACAACATATATGTGGTAGCCAAGAGTAAAGGGAACATAGCGAACACTGTTCTTCCTTACTGCCGCCTTCATGAGGTTAAACTTTCTTGTAGATGAAAGTTCAACCTTCTGAGAACTGAAAATACTT
>NW_008358866.1:5054253-5069141 GCF_000622305.1 Nannospalax galili | reverse complement strand
CACATCTACTCTGTATGGATTTAGAGAGATTTGTGCATTTTATTTATTTTTACATAACAAGATTGAAAAATCCCATTGAGTTTAGTGTCCAAAAGCAGACAAAGAAGCAATAAAATTTCCTGTCTTCTACTCCTTTGAATGGATTTCAATCCATTACAGTATACTTTTAAAGAGTTGTTCCTTGAAGGAAATGAGGTAAAGTAAAATTTTGGTGACATTCTGAAGGTTTACAGGTAGGATGAAGATACATGCTAACCAGTAAGATTGTCTTTGTTATTCTGTAGTCTTATATTTTAAATTTTTAATGTTTACATTCCTTCTTAGATTTTATTTTATATGAATATTTTTGTTAAATTTTGTGAATTTCATATAATGCATCTTATTCATATTTAGACAAGTTTGTGTACCCAGATGTCCCTCAGTGTAAGTTCATCCACTGGAGTCTATGCAACCTGTCTAGAGTCACTTACTTAAAGGTCAACTCGTCCTCACTCAGCAGTGATCAATTGCCAGTAGTTCCTCAAGTAAAGTTGAGACAGTATCATCTTAGATCTTAAAACAAAAATTTACTTAGAAAATGGCATTTTTATGTTACAAATCTCATATTCTATATGATTAATTTTTCATACTGCAAAATCTCCCTCAAGAATTCTCTATCTATATTGAGATTTTAGGCAAAATAATGGGATAGATTCCTTAATAAACTTTACGCACCATCTCCTTTCTATGCAGAATTTCTTCAAACCTATATAGTTTGGTTGCCTCCAATTTCAAATGAGCTTCTAAGAATGATTATTGCTCACACGGTATTACTGAGAACAACGTTGGAATGACTGCTAGATTTTGTTTCTTAGTAAAGTCTACATAATATAAAATTTTCAATTTTCAGGGTCTAGTCCACTGACAGTAAATGTATTCTCAATGCTGTCAGGAAACCCAACTGTTCATCTCCAGAACCTCTTCATTGTTCCAAACTGAAACTCCATACCCACAAACAGTAAGCCTCCACCTTCTCTCCCCTGCTCTTGTAACCATTTATGCCTCTTTATGTTTCCATGAATTTCTCTGTTCTAGATACCTTCTTTAAAGATACGGTATTTCTCATTTTGTGTGACATATTTAGCTTAATATGATGTTTCCAAAGTCAATTCATGGCAGTTTACATTAGATTTCACTGTGAGTCTGAAAAATATTTAATATTTTTATATACCATCTTTTACTGATTCATATGTCTCTAATTGACAAATTCCTGCTTTGGACTATTATGAACAGCATGGCAGTGCACACAGGTACCAAGGCAAATATTAACTCAATTTTCTGATTTTACTTAATTTGGGTACAAACCCAGGATAATAAGGCCGCAGGATTTATTAACTCCATGATTCTATATTTTGAGGAATGTTACATTGTTTTCCATAGTAGATGCTCTTTTGTATTCCCCACCAATAGTGTACAGGATTCTTTCTCCACACTTTGGTCAATACTTGATGCTTTCTGTTAGTTTTTCAATTAATAAGCACCCTCATAAGTGAGGCAGTAACTCTGTGATTTTGATTTGCATTTCACTCAGTGACGCAAATCATCTTTTTCTTGTGTTTGTCTTCTCTGTAAGGAAAAAAAACCTTAAGGAGCTCCTTGTAATTTTTCACATTAGATTTTTCATTTTAAGTCATAGGAGTTTAAAAAAAGGATGGTGATTACTTTGAAAGCATCATTTCCCAGTATAGTGATGATAATTATTTTAAATATTTATTGAGTTTTTGTACACTTCATACAACAGATCACAATCAAATTTAGGCCACTTCTCTCATCTATGCCTCCCCAAACCCCACCAGACCTCATGCATTCCTCCATACATGTTAAGTCCTATTCAGTCAAGCATTTGTACCCAGATGTCCTTCAGGCAAATTCATCCACTGGAATCTATCAGTCCATCTGGAGATCAAAAGTAATGCATACACTCCCTCATCCAGTAGTAATTGATCTCCAACTGTTCTCAGTCCTGGGCCAGGCTGCCACCCATTTCTCTTACTCCAATCTGGGCCCTGTTTTGATTAAGTTGGCATGTCTTGTGCTCAATGCTACCATTACCCCAAGTTCACATGTGCAAGCTTCCAGTGGCCTGAAAGATTGCTTCCTTCTGTTCATGAATCAGCCCTGGGTCTTACAATCTTTCTGGCCCCTCTTCCACAATAATCCCTGAGTCGGAGGTAAGTGAGGTTCAATATAGGAGCCCTATCCAGGGACACACATTCTAGTTTCCCATTCTTTAAAACTTGGCCAGTTGAATTGTAAAATTATTTTTTATTTTATGTATCTGTATGTATTGCCTGCATGTAAGTGCAAACATGCCATACAATGCCTGTGGTGGTCAGCAGAGGGAGTTGGAACTGGAGTTACAAACAGTTGTTAACTGCCATGGGGATGCTGGGAACTGAACCTGAGTCTTCTGGAAAAGCAATCAGTGCTCTTAATCACGTAGCCATCTCTCCAACCCAAGAGGTGATATTTTGTATTACTTTTTTTGATGAAGTTCCTTGCTTGGATGGAACTTAGGACCATTTGTATAGTAGGCAAACACTACTACTGAGCCCCAGCCTCAGCCTTTTTTTTTTTTTTTTTTTTTGCTTTCTTGACAGTGCTCTTTATTGTTGTATTTTTTATTTCAAATTTATCAAGGTTTTGTTTGTTTTTGTGCACTTTTGTTTACTCCTGGTGCCATGCAAAATAAAACACTGGCAAGGCCAATATAATGAAACATTTATGATGCATGTCCTTCTAAAATTTTTATATTATTGGGGCTAGAGAGATTGCTCAGTGGTTAAGAACACTGGTTGTTCTTGAAGAAGACCCGATTCGAATCCCAGCATCCACATGGCAGCTAATAACTGTCCGTAACTCCAGTCCCAGGGGATCAGACAGTCTCTTCTGACCTCCATGGGCATTGCACGACATGGTTTCACTTACCTACATGCAGGCAGTATACACATACACATAAAATAAAAATAATTTAAAATTTAATAAAAAAATAAAAATTAAAAAATTTATATTATTCTTGGGTCTTTCATCCACTTTTATTTAAACTGTGGATATGATGTGTGACTATGATATATGATAAAGTTTTAATCTCATTCTTTTTATGTGGACAGCCATTTTTGTAATGTAATGATGTGTGACTATGATATACGATAAAGTTTTAATCTCATTCTTTTTATGTGGACAGCCATTTTTGTAATATAATCTGTTGAAAACATTGATATCTTTCCTAATTAAATGCATTCTTTTTTAAAGAAAAATTATTATTTTTATTTTATGTGTAGGAGCTTATTGCCTGCATGCAGAAGAGGCCATCAGGCTCCCCTGGAACTGGAGTTAAAGAAGGTTGTTAGCCACCCAGTGGATACAAGAGCAACCAGTGCTCTTAACAACTGAGGCATCTCTCCAGCCCCAAATACATTCCTAGTATTCCTATTGAAAATTATTTGACTATATATATGCTTATTTGGGGCTCTCAACTGGTGTGCATTTCTGTCTTTGTGTCAATATAATCTAGATTATTGTGCCTTTCTATTAAATTTTGAAATCAAGAGACTTTGAATTTTGATCCTTTTCAAGGTTATTTTCTCTATCAGTTTCTCTTTAATGTTAAATTTAATTTTAAGATATTTTTATTCCTAAAAAGAATAATTGGTTTTGATAATATGATGGGTAGCTGTAATTGCCGGCATGAGTCAACCTGAAATAAGCTGGGAAGAAGCACTGTGTACATGGGATTGGCCTGTGGGCTTGTCTGTGGGACATTGTCTTACTAAGTTAATTGATATGGAAACACCCTATGTAATAAAGGTGGCACCTTTCCTTCTGCAGGGGGTCCTAAATTGTATAACACTGGAGAAATTGAGCTGAGCACAAACAAGCAAGCATGGATTCATCTCTGCTCTTGACTGTGGATGTGACTAGCTATTGGTACTTCCTGTCTTGACGTCCCCACAATATGGACTGTAAGCTGAAATTGTTACTGAAAGCTGAATAAACTCTTAAGTTTTTTTTCCAAGGTATTTTATCACAGCAACAGAAATTCAAGCACATGGGTATTTCACTGAGAGTATAAATTCTTGTGTTGTATTGATAGTTTAACAAAATCAGGTATCTAATCCATGAACCTGGGATGCCTTGCCCTCCTCTTTGATTTTTGAACAATCTCAGACAATGAATTCTACAGAATACTGCTAAGGTTATATTCACATAGAATATTTTCTATTTAAGAAATTTGGTTTAAAATAGAAATAGGAAATAATACTTTGGTTTACAAACAGTATTCGCTAGCTAGTCAATATTAGCTTAAATATTTTTTATTTCATCTCTGTGTGTATACATACATTTATAAAATATATATAATTTTAAAACATTCAAATCTTTTCCATAAAAGGTTGGCAATCCAACAGAGATACTCTTTGAACTACATATTATTATAAATTAATAATAATTTCAAAAGTGTGGCTTTTATACACTTCATCAAATTCAAACTCTTAGGCACAATTCCTAATTCACGGGATTCATGGAGAAGCCTTCCTTTTAAGTACTAATTAATGGCAAGCATTGTCAGGGCTTTGCCCCTCTCTGTCTCTTAAGAGATGACCTAAAGTGAAGCAATATTGAGCTAAATAAGAAAGTTAAGGTCAGACTACTGTCCAGATTCCCATTCCTTTCTATGAAATTACAATAGGTGACTACAATTTCTGTACAGCTCCATGTCCTCATCTGGCCAGCTGTTTCTAAATGAGCAGATGCAGTAGTTGATATGCTGAGTGGAGACAAAAGTCCCAGAGGTGCTGTATGAGGAGAGATCAGAACGTACCAGCACAATACAACTTTTTATAAATCAACTTCCAGATCCTCAAGGGGGTGCAGAGATAATATATTACAAGTCCATAAAATCCTCAGGACAATGAATTGTAACTATGAGTTTCTTCAATGCAATTTAAAATGACAGTTTTTACAAAGATATCTTTTCTAGGAAGCAGAGTATTTTAAAATCAAATTCCCTACTAAAAACTTGCATACTATAGGGATATTTCTAAAGTAGAATGTAAAAGGTGACTTCTTTTGAAAAATTTACTGCTTTGGTATCCCCTAAGGAACAGTGAAGTTCCCCTTTTCTAGGAGATACTGCTCAGAAAAGATAGATGAAATGTGTCAGAGCAGTGTCACGGCTTTGGTACCATTAATTTAAAGTGCCTTTCCCTATCATCCTCTGGTATAAATTGCTGAACAATCATCATTTTTCTTCACTTTTGCTTTTGGTGATATAGTTTGTCTCATACTGGGGTCATAGTTTCCTCACATTAATTATGAACCATGGAGTTCAACTTTAAAGAAAAAAAAAAGGTTTATTGGGTTATGACTGATATACAATCTCCTATACATATTCAATGTATTTGCTTTGATGAGTTCCAGCATTTGCACATATCCATGATGCCATCACCATAATCAAAATAATGAACATTTCTATCACCTTCAAACTTTTCTTCATTATTTTTTTTAATTTTTTTACCTCATGCCCAGAAGGACAAATTCTGTGAGGAGATACATTAAGTGTTAGCTCCTCTTAAGTAGCTCCTCTTAAGAACTGTACTTCGGCTAGATACCTTATAACCAGTGTTTGGCATGTTTTTGTTTTGTTTGTTTGGTTTTTTTTTTTTTTTTGGTCTTTTTTTTTTTTGAGGCAGGGTCACCCTGTAGCCCCAGCTGTCCTGGAACTCACTATGTAGACCAGGCTGGCCTTGAACTCGCAGAGATCCGCCTGCATCATTTTCATTTTCATTTTTCATAGTGAGGTCACTGTTGCATTCGGAGCTATGCTTTTTTGTAAATTCAAAAATAGAATGGTTGTATAAAAAGAAAATTCTGAACAGTTCTTCCTTGTGAATGTGTCAATGTTAAGTTCAGGACAACAATCAGTCTTCATCAAGTATCTGAACAGTCCTAAGTCCCAAGTTCTCTGAGGTTCAGTAAGGGAACAACAAGTAACCACTTCAAAAACCAGTAAGTTTTTAAGGTTGCTGCTGCCTTATAATACACATAATATACATATATATATATATGTGTGTGTGTGTGTCCTCTTAAATTCATTAAACAATAATCATTCTGAGTAATGTTTAATCATATGGATAAAATATTTAACATGATAATTTTTTAAAATTTCCCATATGCTTCAGTGACACATTCACTTTTTTTGTCAAAATTTTGTGAAAGAGAAGCAACTTTTCTTATAATTTGTGTGTTGTTTAGTACATGCAATAGAACTGGTGACTTTTGTTCTTGTACAACAGTGTAATGTCTAAAACGCTTTTCATACACCAAACTCCCTGGTTACTATCTATTTAGAGATATTATCACAAATAAAACTTAACCATCCAATGTTATTTTTAAATGACAAAATCATTGGTATAAGCACTAGGAAAATAACATCAAACTCTTTGTTTGCTCTTTCCAAAATAGTAATCTTCAAGTTGAATGTTTTCTTTTTCCCTGGGGTACATTTATTACTAAAATTCAGCAGTAACTTATTTGAAAGATACAAAATTATACCAAGGTTCACCAATTATATTATGTAGGTGATTTTTCAGTCAGATATGTTTTCAAAAAATTCATTGGATTCAGGACCACACTTCAAAGGCAAAGGATATCTTTATTTCATAAGAATAAAATTTAGAAACAACTAAAATTTCAAAACCACAAAAGGCATAGTTGGAGATATTAAATAAAAAAGTATCCAAGAAAGCTAGAGGCACTACTTGTATATTTTTAATGCTAGCCGTCACCTGACAGTCTAAAGGAGTGTTTTCCTCATTTACAGTCATTCTCTCATGGTGCTACAGCCTTCCTCATTCTCTCCTTCTTCTTTTCCTGTCATGCCCAATAGCTCAGACAGCTCATTTTCTGAGAAGCTTACTGTAAGCTCTCACTTCTTTTTCAAACTGGTATTGCCGGTATAATTTTTTTATAGGAAAAGTCAATAGCATCACAGTTGTATGCTTCTTCTCCCTAATGCATTGTGAGCATTTGTAAGTAAATTGAGAGTAAAGTTTGGTCTTATGATTGCTGTTGTCTCAATGCCCAGGTCAGGTAAGAGCCTGTAATCTTCATCAAATGATACTCAGCAAAATAATTTGAAAGTACACAACTATAGAAATGAATTTTTAACAAGAAACTATGAAAGAGATAATAATTTGTACAAAAATTTTACTGTAAAGAATGCAGACAGATGTGCTTTTATTTAAGAAAACAGTTTAATGATTTTTAATTGAGCAAATAAAGACTGATATTTCCAATAGAGGATTTATCAAAGTTAGTTCTGTATACAAAAAGCTACCAAGAATTTCTGTGCAGGAATTTGGATGAATAAAAGAAGAAAAGGCCTGAAGAGTATTTCAAGATAGCAGGATAGTGGGGCCAGAAGGGAAGAATTTCAGTGACAAGTAATGTTGAATCCTGAGCTGCTGCATATGATATAGACCACACTGAATTATCCTTACTTTCCAAAATATTTAAAAACTAGCTACATACAGTTATTATGTTCATTTTATTAAAGGGGAGATAGATAATATTTAAGGTGCATAATTAAGCTAGTCTGGAACAAATCTGCAGTAAAACCTTTGTCTCAGAGTCTGTGTGAGGACTGAGAAAAATGGCAGAAACCAAATGTCACCAAAAGAGCCAAAGAAGGAAAATAATAGTTGACAGAAAACTATCAAAGGTACTTTCTGTACCTTCATGGAAACAGAAGGAAGGTTCCACTCATGTTCTATGAATATTAAAAAGCATTCCCAAGCACTTAAAATAATTGAAACAGCAAGACTTCAGACATGCCTTACAAATATGCAAAGCTTTGTTGTCTTTAACATTTGAATAGCTTGGAGATCACATCCTGATTAGAAAGACATCCATCCAAACAATCTGAATCCTCATATTTCTGAAACTAATAGTCAAGTATATACACAAAATGTAGGAGTCAGTTAATACAACAAAGAGTACCTAAAGTTCACCTGTATGTTTACTCTGACCATCAACAAGGACAATGACAATGTATGAAATTCTATGTGCTGTTAAATGGAATATCTTTGAGTCCTACTCAGATTGAAAATCATGAAAGATGATGATGATAGTATGGAGATGAAAGTCAAGAGCAAGAGAACATCTAGAGAGCACGAAACAGAAAGGGAAATGCAACCAGCATGTGAGCACCCACAGTATCAGGGAAACAGAGCTCCTTTCACAAAGAGACAAAGTGAACACTAAAAGACAAACATTTTTCTGTCTAGGAACCAAAATTCCACATTCAGGACTTTAAAGCACAGTCCCATTATTGGAAGACAATTGGAAATAAAACATCTATCTCTGAATTTTAGTTTGATGCAGATTGGAATGCGTACAGTAGCATTCTTCTCTACCCCAGCATTATGTAAACTGCCTATATCATGAGAATCTGCATCTCAAATGCAAAATATTACTGCTGGATGTAACATCAAATCTGAAAGTCTTCAGAGGTGAGCTGAAGTATAAACTGTAAATCTAACCTCAATTAAAATTCAAGAAAACTATATTGAGACATATGGTCAGATACAAAGTAGCCATGCATTTTAAGAGTCATACATATTTTATAATGATTAGAGATAGTATAAAGCAAAAGTTACAAAGCCAGCAATATTTCTTAGTGATCTGTGTGGATGTCTTCTATGTGTTCACAAGTGGCTATTATCTTCTGCAGGAAGTCAAAAGTTAGTTAAATAAATGTACCAAATATAAATGAGAGTTTTTTTTAGAATAGAAGTCACCACATGAGCATTTGAATAACCATTAGATTTTATATTTTTGTCATACATGTAAAGGGATATCCATGTTTATGAATAATTTTCTGGGTGGTGAAATTTGGTTTGTAATTTCATATGATTGTAACCCCTAAATTTATAAAATAGGATATTTTACATGAGATAAATAAATATATATGAAGAAAATTATCAACTATAATTATAAATTGAATTTTTAGGAAAATTCCAGATCTAAATGGCCTCCTCTTGTTTAGTTGGTATTGACCATGATAAATATTTGCAATCCTGCTTTTGAGTTGCTTACTTTCTTTTGAAGCTCAGAAATTCAGAATGCAATCACTATATATCAGATTGACCCCCCCCACCCTGTTTGTGATAATCTGCCTATAAAGATATTGTCATAATAAGTATATCTATACCTGCGGTATAAAAGTAGCACCCTGGGTATGTACACATTTAAACACACAAAAGCACATATTCACATCTGTATTTATTTAAGTTTTTAATGTATTTATTTTTATTTTACATGCATGAGTGTTATACCTGCATATATGTAAGTACACCTGTGTCATGAAATGCTTATGGAGGACAGAAGAAGGTGTTAGATTCCCTGAAACGGGAACTACAGACAGTTGTTAGTGGACAGAGGGTGCTGAAATTCAAACAAGTGTCTTTTGCAAGAACAGCCAGTGCTTTTAACAGCTGAGTCATCTCTCCAGCCAGCCCCCATATCTGTATTTATATGAATATATTGCCTAGCTCACATATTTTTAGAAATGATAGATTATTGCTTCCTTTCTCATTCACATGTTTCTATTCTTAGATGATTTTTTTTCAGAATTAATCCTATGAAGAAAATTTAGGCTTGTAGAAAGAACAATTACATAGCTCAAAATCATGGTTTAAAGTTGAATTTTGTCATATATATAAGAAAATCATAGCTCAAGTTAAATATATTTATTTTTTTAATTTAATCTGCCTAAATTGAAATATTTTTTCCCAATAGCAATAACAAGAATGCCTTAAAAATTGGAGAAACTTTAGTAATAAATCACTCTCAAAAGTATTGAGAGCCTGACAGACAACACTTGTTTAACAGTTGTAGACCTTGAATATTTCTCTGTTAATTCATGTGTTTGAAAGGCATACACACATACTACCCTTTATTTAATATCTTTATGTAATATTTATATGAAATGCTTGCATCAGTGCTCAATTATATAATGCAAATTTACTTGAGCCTTTTTATTCTACCTAAAATCAGCACACATTGATGCCTAAAGTATTGGTCCATAGAAAATCATAATGCAGTAGTTGTCGGCCCAAGATTTCTTTTTTTTTTTTTTTTTTTTTTTTTGAGACAGGGTCTCCCTGTAGCCCCAGCTGTCCTGGAACTCACTATGTAGACCAGGCTGGCCTTGAACTCACAGAGATCCGCCTGCCTCTGCCTCCCCAGTGCTGGGATTAAAGGCGTGTGCCACCACGCCCAGCCCAACATTTCTTAAGTCCTGAAATGAAAAGAAAGCAATTGTTATTGCAGTTCAATAACCAAAGCCTGAGTAATCTGAATAAATAATAATCTTATTAAAAAAGAAGGGAAACAAAGCACAAACTGAGCCAGAATCTTCTTTCTCAAACCAATCTTCTTCCACAAATAAGAAATATTAGTAATGAGTGGTGAAATAATTTAAGAAATATCATGGATTTTTCACTTATTTTTAAGTCACTGTGTATCAAAGGAAATTTTTAGTAAATATGAAAGTTAGTCAGAATTGTATTTTTGGAAACAGTCATCTACTAAAGAAGAAAATTCTGATTAATACAAGATGAGTAAAACAATGCTGATATTTGGCCTTATTGATAGTTGAAAATATGCATACTATAAGAAAGCAAAGTGCCCACAAGATTGTGGGCATTCATATAGAATTTTAGAGAACTCAGAATGATGACAGGAAATAGTTCCAGTAAGATTTTCATAATATAGCATCAAAGAGTTCCATAATTATCTTTGAAAAGTGGTTTCATTCTGCCTACTTCAGCATCTTTGTTATTTAGATAACAGGCATGTGCCACTGTGGATAGCTGCCACTTAATTTTAGAGTAGCATTCCCTAATTAACTCCTGAACAAACAAAAAAAATCACATCGGAGGCTATGTCCAAGTCACTATATCCAAGTTAATATAAAACCTTCTTTCCTATTTTCAGGCTGGTTTAACTTAGAAACCTGAATATTTGGATGGCAGAAACCTCTTTGTGATAACAACATTTTTACTTTATTACCTTTTAAATGTAAAACTTAAAAATTCTTAAAATGTAGGAAAAAGCAGCATAAAATTATCCCTATATGTTATTAATTTTAGCTTTATAGGCAGAATGATAATAGCAAAATCAAGGATATAATTCAATTGATTGTGAAAATACTTAGAATGTAAACATAAAAATTTCTATTACTTTCCCTTGAACATCAGTCATATATTACAGATTCCTAAGGATCCCAGAAGAACGGGAATAGAATAACTCAGCATATTGTGACATTTTGAAGACAGAGCTCTATCCATTGCACCTATGCTATCTAAAGCGAAGCAAATAAAGGTGTTGACCTGAACAATCACTAGACTTTTATTCAGGGATACAAACATCTAAAAGATAGATTAATACTGAAAATGATTAATTAATAAAATCTTTTGATTGAGAAAGTCTATAAAATATCTTCCAATGGGAAATCAATGAAATGACTTTACCTAAAAAAAATAGATTAATGATAAACTATCACTAGATAATGCCTAAGAAATAAAATAGGAAAATATCATGTTTTATTCCTAGATTTTAGAATTTGTGTTTTAATTAACAAATTATCTTTTTAGAAGTTTTGGTTTTACAGAAAAATGGAGCAGGTATTTTCCACATACCTTTCCCACATACAATCTCCTCCATTGTTAACAGACTTTTTTAGTTCTTTGGTTATAACTAACAGCCAATATTGATAACTTATAATACCTAAATGTTAGTGGTACTTTACATCATTTCCACCACTCCGTCTAACCCATCCAACACATCCCATGCCCCATGCTCCTTCTAAATTTCATGACCTTTTTAAAAAATTATTATCGTTACATGTGGTGGTTTGAATGAGAATGTCCCCCATAGGCTCCACATATTTGGACATTTTGTCTGCAGTTGGTAGTGCTGTTTTGGGAGGTGTGGTCTTAGAAGGTGTTGCCATGCTGGAGGAAGCACATCACTGTGGGTGGGCTTAGAGAATTCTTAAGCCTTCGTGGATCTCAAGTCACTCTGCTTCCTGTGCCTGCTTGAATATGTATGCTGTCTTCGGCAATAGAGTCTTATCTTCAAGTTCTGGGAAGTAGCCAAGGAATGAGACAATAACCTATATTAGTGTTTGGAAATCACCGCCCTGACCAACAACTCAAAAGAATGTGCGGAAATTTGATGATTGTTTTAAATGAATTTATTTCCTTTTTTTAAAAGAATTTTGTATATGAGCACTGCATTCACATCATTTCCACCATCCTCTCTCCCCACCTCCAAATGGTCCAAGTCCCATCCAACTCCCTCTAAATTTTTTGATATCCATATATATCCATACACACCACACACACACACACACACACACACACACGTATATGTATGTGTGTATGAATGTGTGTGTGTGACATAATGGGAGTGAGTCCATTTAGTGTTGCTCATATATGCATGTGTTTAGAAATTGGATAATATGTCAGGAAGCTCTTCCCTGAAGAAAACTGATTGTCTCATCTCCATTGATTACCTTTTGCTCTATATTCTCTCTAATTTGTAGATCCTAGTTCTGAAAGCTCAGGTGTGAGTATATGTTTCACCAAAATTTTCCCTTTTCCCTCCCTGGGGGACCCGAAAGCCCTCTAAGGACTCCAGAGTCTCCTGGTTCTAACATGGACTGACTAACAAACATAAGACATTCTACTTGAGTTTTGCGTATGCCATCCATATATATACCCCCTCGCCCCACCCTTGCTTGTTCAATATGGCAGGGGCTCCACCCATTTTCCCCAGTGTGCTCCTTGTGCCCACCCTGGATTCACTCCAGCTTTTCGGAGGAGCCTTCATGTTACTGCAAATTTAGGAAAACAAGAGTCTGTGGGTAGAGAGAGGTGAAAGGACTCTAAAAAGGAGGATGTTACGACACAGGTGCTGTCAAGAGGAAAATGGAAAAACAGAGGAGGGAGCTTGGTGCTGTATTTTTTGCAAGGTTATTCATTTTATATAGCCAGTTTCTTGAAAAATGTAGTCTCTAAGTTCATTTTTTCCCCTATGAATGAGTTTGGTAATTTGTTTCTCAAATAATTTGCAATTTTATGTAAATAGTTTTAGTATAGTGTTTTTCACAGTATTACTTTATTGTCTTTTCAGACACTGGAATCAGAAGAGACAGTCCTATTTCTTTTTATATAGTAATTTAAATTTCTTCTTTTTTTCTTGTTTAGATAATTTCAAATGACCAATGTTTGATTTCTTTGTTTTACTCTATTGATTTTCTGTTTATAGTCACATTAATTTCTACTATACATTTATCTTTTCTTCGTATTTTTTCTATTATATACATCTATATTATACTTTACATTTATGTTATCTTCTCCTTAATTGAGTTTAAAATATTTTATTTTTTTTAATGTGCCTAACTTTATTGCCTACAGGTGTGAAGGTTCACCCATGTAGTTCAATGTTTTTAAAATTCAAAAAGGGCATTGAATTCTCTGGAACAAGAGTTACAGACAGTTGTTAGACACCATGTGGGTGCTGGAATTGAACCCAGGTCCTCTGCCAGAACAGCCAGTGCTCTTAACCACTGAGCCATCTCTCTAGTTCCCTTAATTGGATTTATATTACTCTTATTTCTCTAAGACAGGAGCATGAATTATTAACTTTAGGTTTTTCATCTGTTTTATTATATGAATTTTATACTATAAGCATCTACATTCCACACAATTTTACATTTTTATAAATTGCATTTTCAATTTGGTACATCAAGTAGTATGTCTTGAGAGTTTGGCTCTGCACTTGAAAGCACTGACTGCTCTTGTAGAGGAGGCAGGTTCGATTCCCAGCACCCCAATGGTGGCTAATAACCATCTGTAACTCCAGTTCCAGGAGACCTGATGCCATTTTCTGACCTCTGCGGGCACTGCACGACAAGGGTGCATTTATAACACATGAAGGCAATACACTCACATACATTTTTAAAATAATAAAATATTTTAAAGCTGTATTATTTTGTCTTCCAATATTTTAGGATTTTCTCCATACCATTTTTCATTTCTAGTTTGATTCCTTTCCAATTTGAACTAAGTTCATCATTTCCACAATTTTATTTTCAATAAGATCAACATGTGCATTTTATGGCCCATATCGTGATCTATCCTGGTAGATGCTCTACATGAATTTGACAAGAATGTGCTTCCTATTACAGTTGGATGAAGGTAGTTTTTTGATGACCTGATGCATGACACTTCAGTTCAACTCTGACCTTAGTGATTTCTACTTTCTGGATCAATGAATTTGCTTATTTTTGTTTGTCTCTAACAGCGTTTGTCTTCCATATTTTATGTTCCTTATTTTTATATACATTTTAAGTTTTTATCTTTGTAGATAATGGACATCTTGTTTGTTATGTAATACTTCTTTTCATCCTTGATAACTCTCATGCTCTGAAGTCCACAGTATTTGAAATTCCTATACTTCAGATTTATTGTGAATACTATAATGATGATAAAGCTTTCTCCACTCAATTACATTAACATTTGTATCTAGTTCATTTTAAATTGGGCTTTTATAAGGAAAACACAATAATTTTGCTGTTTTAAAGTCATCTTGACAATTTTTGCCTCATTGCTGTACTTAGAGGTAATCAAATTTAAATTATATTGATATAATTACATTAAAATAGTGTATATAAAATTTTGCATTTATTTTACCTATACATTTATTTCTACATTACCTATCTCTTTTTCTTTATCCTTCAATTATGCTTTTCTTTCTCTTTTTAAAGATATTTCATTCAA
>NW_008358866.1:5029753-5054090 GCF_000622305.1 Nannospalax galili | reverse complement strand
GTATGTAAGTGCACCCATGTCATGCAATGCCCAAGGAGGTCAGAAGAAGGCCTCAAATTCCTGTGAAACTGAAATTCCGGACAGTAGTTAACGGCCATGTGGGTGCTGGGAATTGAACTGGGGTCCTCAGGAAGAGCAGCCAGTGCTCTTCATTCCTGAGCCACCTTTCAAGTCCTGCCATCTCTCTCTCCGTCTCTTTCATTTTGTAGTTTGAGTGTCTTTCATATGTAAAATTAAGAACAATAGTATATCTTCTAGATAAACTATATTATAAATCCATTGAATAATAAAACTTGTATTTTCTCCTATGTTATTGAATTCCTTTTTTGTACTTTCAAGTTAACAGAAGATAAATTATTATAATCTAGTAATTTAAACACAGTATTTCTTAACTCAGTTCATAAATTGGCACATGTATCAATTACCAATAATCTCATATGAGTTTTAAAAACATGTTTAAGGCAATATTACAATAATAATGACAGAGCGATTGTATTTGCTGATAACTAAATTTACCACAAGTCATAATTTTGATATTATCATTTTCTTCTAAAAGTTCATTTTAATTTCTATCTTTCCATATAATGTGTATTAGCAGAAATAAGTATGCCATTTTGTGCACATCCATAAAATTTAATATTTATATTTCTCTTGGATGCAAAGAATTCAGTGTAATGAATACAAAAATGTTGTTAACCTTGAACTATTTAACTTGTACTTGTTACTTTCAATTTTTGCATACTCTTTTGAGTGTGTGTGTGTGTGTGTGTGTGTACAAGTTCATGTATGTGCATTCAGGTGCTTGTGCCGCTGTACCAAGTCAGAGAACTTCCTTTGGGTATTGGTCTTTGCCTTTTCACTGATTTTTCTTTTCCCATTTTCTTTTTCTAAAAGAAATTTTATTGAGCTTTTATACATTTCATACAATACTACTTAATCAAACGAAGACCCCCTTCCCCCATCCATGCTCCCCCAAACCCATCTCCCACCAGATCTTATGTATTCCACTATACATGTTAAATCCTATCCAATCAAGCAAGCATTTGTACCCAATGCCCCTCAGAACAAATTCATCCACTAGAGTCTAGTCAGCCTATCTAGAGGTCGTTGGTATGGCCTACTCTCCCTCACTCAATAGTGTCCAATATTTCTTAGACTAGGGCCCACCTGCCACTCATTTCCCTCACTCCACTCCGGGTCCTTGTCTGATTGAGTTGGCCTGGGTCTTGTGATCCATGCCACCATTGCCATAAGTTCATATGTGCAAGCTTTCAGTGGTTGAAAGCCTCTGCTTTCCCATATTCTTGAACCAAGAGATACATTGTATATATTTTCTTCAATGCAATCTTTTATCCACTAAAATGGTTCATTAAGTGACTGATATCTTAAATTCCCAGCCTGATGATTCTAAAGTCAGTGTCATGTGCAATTATTTCTTCTGATAATTTTGGTATTTATTTTATTTAGTCAAATAGATCGTTTCCCTTGATTTGTAGCATTCTTTCTGAATCTTCTGTTAAAATTTGGAGAACTTACGCAGCCATGAGAGCAGTTACTTGCTCCAGAAGCTTCTTCCAACACAGTAATACTGCCTGCCACAATAACCTGTCTGGTTTCATAATGGTCAGTAACACTGTGACTTCAGTTTCCTGACACACAGAAGGAATGCCACTGGTTTATAAGTTGGTTGGTTTTTCTCTTAGGTTCCAAGATCTCTATCTGCCAGAGCTGAGAGGAAAATCATTCACTGATGTTTTAATAATACTGACTCAATATTCTAGGAATTAATTAAAAGTGCTGAAAACATGAATCCCGTAAATGGACATATCTGTTAGAATTGAGTAGAATTCAAATGATAGAAAAGAGAAAAAATAATTTTGAAAAGCTACGTATAAATTTTATTCAATTGGAATTTGGAAACTAGAAAAAATATGAAACTGGAAATGAAATACATGCTTGCTCTCAGGCCAGTGGCTTACTGGTCCAGGTAGATGTGATTTAATAATTTTTATATTTTATATGATAAGGATTCTAGGTATGAGCCAACTTAGCAAAAGATTTAAAGGCTTTTGTGAAGATGATCTAATAGTTTTCTTTAGGAACAAATTTACTTACATAACAATAATAAAAATAATCCCTATTTTATATAAGAATGTTTTATTGACATTTTTCTATTGAGATCTCCGGACAAAAATATTTTAGGGAAAATACACTGCATTAGGACAGGATATTGAGTAACACAACAGAAACAAACTCCTAAACTATAATGTTTGTGAATTTGAAACAAATGAAACCAGTATATACTCATTTAAAAATATTTTTTAAAGAGTTGAGGAGATGGGCCAGTGGATAAAATGTTTGCCTAAGGGTTGGGGTTGGTGTCTTCAGCACCCACATAGAAGCTGAGAGGGCATGGCAGTCCATCTGTAATTCCAGTTCTTAGGAGACAGAGACAGGGTATCCCTAGGCAAGCTCACTAGCTAGACTACCCAAATCCGTGAATTCTGAGTTCAGCAAGGGACCAAGCCACAGTAAGTAAACATGAAGAGCAGTCAAGGAAGCCACCTGGCATCAACCTCTAACCTTCACATACATGTTCATTTGCACATACATATTTCTACATACATAAGAACATGCATACACACATGCATATCACACACATATACATGCAAAAAAATTTTGAAGAAGAAATTCTTTGTTTAAAATGTATTCAAAATTATTTCCCCCATTTTTTCTCATTATAATTAACAAAGTCTATCAGAAACACATAATTTTAACACTGCCAAAGTAATAAAAAAATTCTCAAATATGTCCATATTGCAAATTATGAAAACCGAGAAATGAAAATAAGTAAATCTCCCACTGTCAGGAATTTATGCTCCCTCTTCTTGTTCATCAAATCATCACAGAAATGAAACAAATTGTATCAGTGAAGAAAATACTTGTAGAAGAAAAATCTGGAACTAAGACACCAAATAACCTCAAATAGTACTCATTTTAAGCCTTCTTTCATGTTGCACATTTGGACATTTCTAGAGTACTATATTATCGACATTTTTAGAGGAAATAGGTGTGCATGAAGTATCCATACCAAGAGGTAGAATACAGTGTACATCGTGTTAGAAAGTTTTCCTCTTGTAGCATTGTCACTATCATCCAAAAAACAAAACTGAAGTTGAAAAACAGATGCATATTTCTGTATGTGAGCTCAAATGGTTGTACTCATTAAAGCTAGGAACAATATGAATGTGAATCCTTTACTGGTGTGATTCAAGTCTAGCTCTTTGTTGAATTTTCATTGTTTTAAAAGTTGCAGTTAAACAAAAGTAAGAGAGTGACATCTTGAAACAATCCTCACTTCTGTTTTGGCTGAAAAGCTATAGAATAAGACAGACAAATTACTTTTCCCCTACTATTCTTCTGGGAAGAATCAATCTTTATTCACTTTAATAACTCAGTTAAATTAAAATTAAAATTAGAAAGCAAAGCAAGTGGTTTCAACAATTCTAAACTTTCTAAAAGACTTGCTTCCTTATAGTTTTGAAGCATAAATGTTGGACAATTGAACTTTCTAATAATAGAGTGAAAGTTAGCCTGGCTTATTCTTTCATGTCTGTTATCCTATCACTTAGAAGCTTAATGCAGAAGACTGCTATGAATTTGAGGTCAGCCTAGGCTACAGAGTGTGTTCCAAGCCATCCTGTCCTAGTGAGTAAGATGCACTCTCATAAAAAAATAATGTGAAAAAATATTTTTAAGAGGGTATACACTTTATTCTCGAAATGACAAGGAAGAAAGCCAAAGAAAGTAGACAAAAAATTTGCTCATTATACAGGTGATTTCCATAATAAAAAAGTTTGTTGAGAAACCAAATAACCAGCCCAAAAGGGTTGGCTATAAAATATACATCATGTCTATAAAATACAGCATTATACAATATTTAAAATCATGTTGCAGAATAATATGTATTTATATTAGGAAGAGTTAAGTTATCCTCCAAGTTCTTTAGATAAGGTGATAGCCTATTTTTTACTGAAATTAAGTCCTCTTTGTCTCAAGGGGTATAGATGAATTTTTAAGCTTCTATATCTTTAAATTTTCTAAAAATTACTGCAAACCTACTGTGTAACTAAGCTCTATTAGCCGACATCCACATCAATTTTACTTACTAGACACTTGATTATGCTAGATTAATTTTCTTTCTTTAATATTTTATTTATTTTTATTTTATGTGTATGCATATAGGCAAGTGCACCCATGTCACACAATACCCATGGAGGACAGAAGAGGCTATCAGATCTGCCAGAACTGGAGTTACAGACAGTTGTTGGCTGCTATGTGGGTGCTGGGATTTGAACCTAGGTCTTCTGCAAGAACAACCAGTGTTCTTAACCAATTAGCTATCTCTCCAACCCCAATTAACTTTCTTAATGATAGCATAATTTAAGTTCTATATAGCAGAGGGTCTGTTATTACTTAGAACTTAAATTATGTTATCATCATGAAGGACAAAGAGTGGTAAAGAATCAAGAAAAACAATAAATGAATACATAAAACCCAACATAGTAAGTTTTTATTAGTTTATTTTTTTTTCTGTTAAAACACCACACAGGTATACTAAGTCTAGCCAAATCATGCTGCAAGGTACAGCATGGTCAACAGTGACCATCAACTGAGAATCACAGCCATCTCCATCTCCCCTGTACTCAGGGACTCCTACAAATGGCATTTCAGAGATGAAATAGAAGTGCTTTGCAGCTAAAGAATTATTTTATGAAGTATTTGCTTTTCAAGATATAAATTTCTAGGAATGAGATACCACCCACTGCCAACTGGGTATACATAAAAATAAAGAGAAATTCACCCTTGGATAAAAAAATCATTTTTTGCTGTGTTTATATAATTTAAACTTGAATTGTCTTATTATTTTTTAATTGTCATTTTAGAATTTATTTAGAAACATATTAAGAATTGTGAGTCTTGTGTGCATTTTCATTAACTGGTACTTGAAAAAAATACATTTGAGTTCAATGTAGTCTGTCATGCAAACTGGTGGTCGCTGTGCTGATCTTCATAGACCAATCACTGGGGCCACTTATATATAATACTATATGAAACCATTAGTAATAAAAATTCTGAATTAATTAAATAAAAATAATTTTGGTCAGAGAAAGCAAGTACACCCTAAGTCTTTAAAAATGCTAATGAAGGTCTCAGGTAAAAGACATTGTTATTATCATGATAGAACATATTACAAAAGATAACCACAGACATTATCCATTCATATGTATACATTTATCACCTATGATCATTTCCATATATATATGTGTGTGTGTGTGTGTGTGTGTGTGTGTGCAACATCTCTTGGCACTTGAAGAAGTAATGGAATGTAAATGAATAGGATTAATATTCAAATTATATTTCAAGCCAAGTTAGCAAGATTATTCACCAAAGGTTCTAACTTAACACCAGAAATTAAAATGCATGATTTGACTGCGTACCTGATCAGTTTTTTCTATAAATTTCTATTGAAAATGTTTATGAAGAGATAATGGAAAGGCTCAGAACTATAATGACAAAGACTGAACAATGACATGGAAGCCATACCCTTTCTTCCTATGCAGGACACAAGATTGCTCATATGCACTGAAGATTTTGCCATATGAGAGTTTTCCAAAAACTTTTTTCCAACAGAAATTATATGGATTTCTACAAAGCAGAAAAATTCCTTAAATAATATGTATATTGTATGGATGACATTTAAAAAATAACACTCTTGCATAATAGCAACACTTTCTCAATTGTTGAGTAATTTTTAAGGTACTTTCACAAGCAGCCAGAGTAAAAGCACAGCAGTTAAATACAGCTCTTTTGCTTCTCCTTCAGGTTTTTAAGGTTCTTTATTTATAAAAGTCACTACCAATTCAAACACTATTTTTGGAATAATTCCTTCATATATAAGCCTTATTACTACCATTTGTCTTCAATTTTACAGTTTAAGATATGATGTTATGTCCATAATATGATTTGATTATTTCCCTTTTTTATTTTAGTGTATATTTTATTGAATTTTTGTGCATTACATACAATAAATCTTAAGTATATTTAGACCTCCTCATGGAGACCCCATGAATTTCATGCATTCTGTCATGTATGTTAGAGTCTATTCAGTCAAGCCTTTGTACCCAGATGTTCCTTGTTATAAATTCATCTATTAGAATCACTCACTTAAAGATCAACTCTCCTTCACCTAGCAGTAATCAGTCACCAGTAGCTCCTTGGCTAAGGTTGGGGCTTTCTGTTCACTTTCCAAGTTCTATCCTTATAACAAATTTAAGGCTACAAATACATTGAGGATTTTTAAAATATTTTTCATACATATATCACATAACTCACTTATTTCTTTGACTGAACTTTTGTTTATGTAAGAACTTACAAACTGAAGTTGTAAGGCACTGAGTCCTAAATGTGATACAGAGCTATGGTCAACAGATCAGGCACACTGGAAAGAGAAATGATATTTATGTGAGATAATTCATTTGATATCTAAGTAAGTACGATGTAAAACATGTAGTGTTGTCTGTGAACAAAAGTTTTTTTTTTCTTTCTTTTTTTTTTTTTTGATAAGGGTGACAGTAGGAAGATGGGACAAAAAAAAAGGAATGGTCAAAGTCCATGGTATACTTCAATGAAATGTTTATGAACTCAGAAAATTGTTATCGAATATGTCAATGCTGTTGTAAAGAAATGCTTCTTCTAAGTATGTGGTTATTAAATAAATAATTTTAAAAAATACACATAAAAACAAATCTTTTAAAAATATTTCCTTTTAAAAATCTTTTATTTTTATTTTATGTGTATGAGTGTATTGCATGCATGTATGTGAGTGCACCCGTGGCGTGCAATGCCAGCAGAGGTCAGAAGAGGGCTTCGGACTTCCCTGGAACTGGAGTTAAGGATGGTTCTTAGCCACCACGTGGGTGCTGGAAATCGAACCCGGGTCCTCTGCAAGAGCAGTCAGTGCTCTTTACCACTGAGCCATCGCTCCAGCCCCCCCTTTTTTAAATTTTATTTGTTTTGTCATTATTGAGCCTCCAACATAAATCATTTAATGAGTAATTGAACCTATATAATTTTTAATTTTGTTTTGATTTGTTTTGTTTTGTCTTGTTTTGTTTTTCTTTTTGAGACAAAGTCTCCCTGTAGACCCAGCTGCCCTAAATTCACTATGTATGCCAGGCTGGCCTTGAGCTCACAGAGATCTGTCTGCCTCTGCCTCCCAAGTGCTGGGATTAAAGGTGTGGGCCACCATGCCTGGCTTATAACTTTAAAATTCCTAAGAGAGACACTAAATACATTTTTTAATGGATGGTTAATTTTTTAAAGTTGCAGAGGAAAAGAGGCAATCATATATCTTTATCGCCACAGATATGTCTCTTCATTAGAAAATAATATTATCTACCAAAAGAACTTACAGATATATTCGTTCCATTAAAAATACTGGTTATTGGCCCTGTCCTGGTGGCACACGCCTTTAATCCTAACACTTGGAAGAGGCAGGCAGATCTCTATGAGTTCAAGGACAGCCTGGTCTACATAGTGAGTTCCAGGACAGCTGGGGCTACAGGGAGACCCTGTCTCGAAAAGACCAAAAAAAAAAAAAAAAAAAAAAATATACTGGTTATTAGCAACTGTTTTTAAAGTTCTTTATGAGCTACTGATAAAGATATAGAAATCAAGCAATATGTTGAGACTATGATAGAACCAAGGGTGCAAAACTACTTTTGAAAATTCATAGAATATATATTCTCTCATGTTGAAAATAAATTTTCAACAGTCACAAATTTTAGCTGAATATAGGTCAAAATGGGAATCACAGGAAAATTAGAACTGATTTACTTGAATGAAAATTAAAACTCAGCTCATCAAAACTTGCTGGATCCATATAAGGCAATTCTTAGAGGGAACTTTATAGCATTGACTACTTGCCTTAGAAATATAAATGTCAAATTAACAATCAAAGAGACTTCTTTTTAAAAATAGAAAAGGAGTTGGAAAGATGGTTCAGTGGCTAGAGACATTTGCATTAAACTTGATGACTTGCGTTTGATTCTCAGATCAGATCCCACAATGTGGCAGGAAAGAATAAGCTCCTGAGAAGTGTCTTCTCACCACAACATGCACTTGTGAAAGGAGTACACACACACACACACACACACACACACACACACACACACTAGAGTAATGAGTTAAAATTTTAAAAACAAAAATGAGAGCTGGGGAGATGGCTCGATAGTTAAGACCACTGACTACAGAGGACTTGAGAACTCACACATGGCGAGCAACAAGAGTCTGGAAATCCAGTTCCAAGTGCTTTAATGCCCTCTCCTGATCCCTGTGGGCATTGTGCACAGTGCACTTAATATATGCAGACACACACGTAAAATAAAATGAATGAATAAAAAAAATTAAATAGAAATCAGAAAAAGGAGAAAAATGTAATCCATGGCAAGCAGAAGGCACATTATAATAAAGATAATGACAGAAATCAAAGAAATTGTAACAGAAAAATTTAATGAAAGAAGCCTGATTACTTAAACCTTATAAATGTTAAGTATCCTGCTACATTAAATATAAAAGTACCATAAAAATAATAAAGAAATAATACTAAGGTGATAATATATAAGTGAGATTGTTCTGAAAAAAGTGATAAATTAGATTAAATTGAAAAAATATTTAAAAGATAAAATGAAGCTGAATATGATGGCTCATAACTGCAATCCAGCACTTGGAATGGAGAGGTAGAAAGAGTTGCAAGGGTGCCCTCTTCTACATGAGACTGTGCCTCTAGAGAGACAGGTAGATATATAGATGATAGATACATAGATTAGATAGATAGATGATAGATAGATAGATAGATAGATAGATAAGTAGATAGATGATAGATAGATAGATGGATGATAGATGAATGATAGATTAGATAGACAGACTGACAGACAGACAGAGAGATAATCAAAATACTCAGTGTTCACTTAGGACTGAATAAATAAGCTGAATATCCATATAGGTAGTATAAAATTTGAAAATCTCACAAAGAAAATTTAATCCACTGGACTTCACTTGTAGATTCTTTGAAAGATTAAGTAACAACAAGTTTAAGCGGCAATAATACTAAGTCTACATAGAAAATTAACTGAAACTTGAATATATGTAAACTCTCTTCTTAAATTATGATACTAGTATTAGCCAAATACAAAAATCAAATAAAGCTATTGCTAGAAAAGGAAAATTCAGGTTACAATCACTTCAAAACAATAACAAAAAATTCAAAAGTATAAAACTCTTAGCAAATAGATATAATTAGATGATAAATACATATTGAATAATAGATGATACATTGGTTTGTAATAGAATAGACAGACAATAGATAGATAAATAGAGATATAGACAAATAGATAATAGAACACATAGATGACAGATAAATAGATAGATTATTATGATCAAATGGGTCTTTGAATCTCAAGATTCAAAATTTAGTAGATGTGGGTTGTTGAGAAGGCTCATAGGGTTAAGCTGCTTACCACTGAAGTCTGGTATCCTGAGTTCAAGCCCCAAAACCCACATACAGATGGAAGGAGAGAAGCAACATTACAAAGTTATCTTTTGGTCTACACACACACACACACACACACACACACTCTCTCTCTCTCTCTCTCTCTATATATATATATATATATGAATATCCACACACATACATCATGAACACAAACATTCAATAATAATTGAATAAATAATGGGTGCTATTTATCAGATACATTAGTCTGTTTTGTCATTGCAATAAAAGACCTGAGATAAGCTACCTTATTTATTTATTTTGATTATTTATATATATATCTTTATATTATTTCTAACCCTCCTTCTCATCCAACTTCTCCCATATTTCCACCCAGCCCTCACTATTTCCTGGTCTCTTCTTTAATTATTATTGCAATATACATATATCTATGTATATTTGTAAACAACCTACAGAGTCCATTTAGTGGTGTTAGTATGTACATGTATTTGTGACTGTCTACTTAAGATTGGGTAACCTATCAAGGAGCATATCCAAGGAGAAAACTGATTCTTCCTCCTTCAGCATTCAGTGACTGCCTGCAGCTCTTCATCAATAGATGCAACCTTGTGAAAGTTCCTGGTCCTTGTCCTCATTAACATGTCCACTGCTGTTGTCTTTTTCTAGGTTTGTTTACACAACTAAACTATTGAGATTTCATGGCTGTAGCTTAACTTTATAAAGTAAAGATGCTTATTTAGCTTACCTATTTGATTCAGAAAACCCAACCATTATGGAGTATCTGTTGAGAAAATCATGGCCTTGTTGCTCGTTAACAATGGCAGGAGAAGTTGTAAGCGGGAAAGAGAAAAATCAAATTCACAAACATGTTGGCAGGGTCTGGATGCCTTCACTATCTTCTACATACACAGTCAAGTGATTCCCATTGTACCCTATCTCTCAAAGTTTCTATCAGCTGACACACTACTAAACCCAGGACCAAGCTCCCAACACATGGACCTTAGAAGGCAAATAATATCTGAACCATAGAGAAAAACTTAACAATAGAATAAAGTAGCTATGTGTGATGTTGTAGGCTTGTAATCTCAGAATTTGGGTGGCAAATTCAGGAGGATGGTGAGTTCAAGGCCAGCCTAGGCAATATATCCAAAAGACAGTCTCTCTCTCTCTAACTTCTACTCTCTCTCTCTCTCTCTCTCTCTCTCTCTCTCTCCTCTCTCTCTCCTTCTTTTCCTCCCTCCCTGTATCCCTCCCTCCCTCTTTCTCTTTCTCTGTCTTTCTCTTCCTCTCTCTATCTTTTGTTCTTTCTCTATGTTTATTTTCTGTTTCTCTATGCATCCCTGTCTCTGTCACAGCATCTCTGCCTGCATGGGGAAGGTATGTATACTGTATATGTATAAATAAAACTGCAAAATTGTCCCCTCAAACTAGAAAATATAGTAGATGCAGAAAATTTTTGACAAAACATGGCAATCCTTTAAAATCTTTAAATTAAACATAGACATATTAGAGGACATTTTTTTCACTACCACAAACTATCAATACATGATAATATCACAACTGCTTTTTGGAATTCCCTACTATACCTATAAAAAGTTTCACTAAAATGGAGAAAGGTAATTGTGTTTGATACTTTTTAAAACCATGATTTCTCAGTATTTTTGACCATATGAACATTGTGTTACACATACTGAAATCTGGTTAAGGGAACAGATTAACAACCCCTTCTACACAAACACTTCATTATTCTACAGTACAAGAATGTTCTTTCACATATTCAAAGGACTTTCTATGTAATTCCCAGCAACATGCAGTGCCAAGTTATATAACAGCAAATTGAATTTCTTCTGAAAGAGTTTCAAGCTCTAATTTCCCCCATACTTGTCATTCCTTCTTTTCCATAGGGACAGTGAATCTTCGTCTTACGTTTACTTATTCAGTCAGATTTATTGAAATTCAGTCTTTTGCACATTTCAATGATTATTGTAAGATGTAAACATTGTACCACAATACATTCATAATATAGGATATTTTCATAACCTCCAATGATTTTTGATGGGACCCCTGCCTTCGCAAATCTCTTCCAAATACTCACCTCTCCAATCACTGATACTCTATTCTAATGCTATGACATTCTTTGTCCTTTTAAATAGTTGTGCACAATGACTGAAAGATGGTTTACCACATAAAGCCACCTGCACTAAGCCTGATAAACTGAGTTCAATGATGGGGACCCACAGGATGGAAGGAAATACCAGTTGCCAAAAGTTACCCTCTGATCTCCACAAGTGCATCATGGATTGTGAACAAACACACATGAATGAGTGAATGAATGAATGAATGAATGAATACTTAAATAATAAATAAATGAATAAATAAATAAATATAAAAAATGTGCTTACATTTGGTAACTTAGGTCATTTTTCATAAAGAACCCTGAGTAACATAAACCCTTATAGGAAGAACCATAGCATCATAGTGGCAGGTACCATAATTTCTATTTTTCTCCCTCATTACACATTGAAGCACAGTAAATATTGACTGACTTGTGCACGAATAAATCTTTCATCAATATGGAAACAACCCAATTACTGAAACACTTGTATTAGAAGATCTTGAAGCATAAAAGAGACAAATTTTGCTGTTTTGTAAAATATGTTTGCTCTTGTTTAAATTGGTCAAGTATTATCAGAGTTCACTGTCTGACTGAAAACATAAAAATGAATCTACATGGCCCAGAAGGAAGGGCCATTATCTTTAGAGAAAATGTCACTATTTTTTTCATCCTGCAAAACCTATGCAAGTAATCACATTCTAGTAGGCTTTATCCTAGAACAACAGTTATAAGTGTTTGTTGGCAACCATGAGGATGCTGGGAACAAACCCCAGGTCGTCTGCAAGAGCAGCCTGTACTCTTAATCTCTGAGACATCTCGCTATCTCCCCAAAGTAGGATTTTTATTTATGTAAATTACTAAGAAAAGATAAATCATAATCTTAATATCTTAAAAATATTTTTAAATCATGATAGACTCAAATTATTTGCAAGCCAGAGAATTGTGTTGGTTGTTCAGACAGATAAAATAGGACTCTTGTCATATATAGTCAGAATATATTTACAGCAGCTCAATATTATCATAAGTATAAAGCTAGTTTTTCTAGTAAGTGAAAAGTGGTAGATGCTTGGAGAAAACCATCATCAAATGTCCATGTGCAAATTGTAATAATGACATAGAGTGGACAAGAACACATGGGTATAGTCATATACAGTAATTCAGAAGTGACCATCTCTACTGAATATCAAGATTTTTTCTCAAAAAAAAAATCTCTGTTAATTAACAAACCATTCTGGTAATTGTGTCAGTTTGAGATACTTCTTAACCCATGAGTTTATCACATTCTTTTTCCTGTACTTTAAGGATATAGAAGGAAAGCAGGATTCCCAAATATTCCTAGAAAGTCTTTCTGTTGCTTTACACACAACCCTATCATACCCTATACATGAGCATGGTCTGGCACATCCCCTGTTCCTGATGCTACTTTCCATAGCCATTGATAGATTTGGAGATAGGTTTCATTGCTTGGCTACAGTAAAACTTTCAGCATGAACTTTCAATGACAAAAGAAAAATATCTAGGAACTCAAACTTACATTCAAGAGGAAACTAGAAGTCAATAGTATTGACTAGAAAAAGCAAAATATCAGTGATAATTCCCAGACAGCTATAACCAATAGCTTAATATTACAGATCATGAATTTCATTCATAATTGGACATTGAATTACATTGTTCTTCCAAAGATTTTAGGGTGATTTATAATTACAGAATTGATGTAGACATTATGACAATTTTAATTTGAAGGGCAAATGGAACAGAGGGTGAATTCAATAACTGTTTTCAGATTTTCTATCATTTTTGCTCCTTTTCAAAGGAAAACATCCTGGAATGTCTTTAGGAATAAAAATATAGACAAAAATAGAACATCCTAAAAATGTATGCCAGCTGTGTCATAACTAGGGCTTTTCTCACCCCAGGATATTTGCCAATTCCCACTTGACACATTCCAAATATTTCTAGGACTTCAAAGTCTCTTATTTTTTGCTTGCATAGCTTGCAGGTAAAAATACTTAGACTATATATTGTTGCTTTATAAGTCAGAGATTGTTCTTCCAAGTATCATTCAGAAAAGCTTTCATAATTAGATCTCACACAGAAGCAAGATGGCTCAGAATGAAAAAGGTCAGGGCAGGAAGTCCATGCCCTCAGAAATAAAGATGGGGATCAGTTACTTTAGAACAGAAGATGGATTATGTGACTCTAAAGGAGGATGCCAAAAGTTAAGATCATTCTTTAAAAACAAAATAAGACATAAATGGGACTGTGTTAGCTAAATTTTCAGAGAATCCTGCTGTCGAATCACCATTGTAAATGTGATGGGGCTGCTTACAGATGTATATAGATGGGTGTTGAATTACACTGGTGAGTTTAGTGAATAGATATTTGAAATAAAGTTACGGAGAAACTGAGGTCCAAGTATAAATAGTATAAACTCCTGAAAGGCTTCTGTAAGTTAATTCTATTATATAAATAATTATGTGTACTAATATGTTAAATTCATGATAATTTGATACCAATGTAGGAATATGGTTTTTATTACTGTATATGATGAAGTAGTAAAATATGCCTGTGAAAACACCAAAGAGGATGAAAGTTAACAGAAATGCTACACATTGGAAAGAGGAGCCTGGGGCTGGGGAGGTGCACAGTGGCTAACATGTGCATTTTACAACCATTAGAACCTAAGTTCATATCTTGAAACCCAGATAAAAGGCCAGATGCATATCTGTAACTCCTGTATTAGGGAAATGGAAATAGGAAGATTCTTCCAGGTGCTGGCTGGCCAATATAGTGGAAAAAATGGACTCTGTATTCAGCCAGACACCCTGTTTCAAAATAATAATAATAATGATTTTATTGCTACCACTGCTACTACTACTACTACTACTAATAATAATAATGACAGCAAAACTACATAGAGTGGAATAGAGGACGGCACCCAACATTGATATTTGACTTTTTTTTTACACACACACACACACACACACACACACACACACACACACACAGAGGAGCTACCTGGACAAATACACGCACACACACATGCATACAATGGAAGAAAAGAAAATGGAAAAGCGAGGGTAAAAAGAGGAAATGCCACTCAATGGGAAAAGATTAAAACTCAATTACTACAAACTGTGGTAGGAAGAAGACAATTTTCAGACTTCCCACACAATGAGAAACACAGAGTGGAGAATCCAAGCATCTATCTAGGCATGCTCAAGTTACAACTCAGAGAAAACATTGATCAACATGCCTTTCAGTTTAAAGCAGAATATTGTTTGCTTTCTATTTCAAGTGCTAATCATTTGCCCTTTTGTGGGAGACAGGCTTGAGCCTAAGGTGAAAGTCTTATTGACAGCCATACTGCAGGCCTGAGGCAACCGCCCGAACCCTGGAGCCACAAGGAATGCCTTGTGACATTTGCTTCCATTGGCAGATCATGAGACCACCCATGGAATCCAAAATTGCAACACTTAGATATTGCAACAGTTAGGGTCATGTGGTTTCCAGGAATCCAGGCTCTGTAATCTGAAACCCAGTATGCCAATGAGGCATCCTACCTGCTATTCTGTGATAGGATGTTAAGTCTGTTATGCTAATAAGACTCTAAGTCTGTTATGCTAAAAGGACGCTAAGTCTGTTATGCTAATAAGGTATCCTAATTGCTGTACTATGACAGGATGCTAAACCTGTTATGCTAATAAGGAATCCTACTTTCTGTGCTGTGATTGAACCACTACCCCTATATAAGCTTGTGCCTTCCTGCAATAAACCAGACCTGTGTCACTGAACCTGGTCTCCTTTGTCTGAATGTGGCTCTGCTGACACAATCTCCTCTCCAGTCCTGGGGTCCGGGACCTGGCAGAAGCAGCGACAACAGGAAGCAGCCCAGGGCAAGCAGAAGAGCTGCCTCAGTCCAGGGCAAGCAGAGGGGCAGCCTCAATGCCCATGAGAACGGAGCAGCTTTTCCAGAAAGATCTAGCAAGACCCAAAACTGCTTCATAAACCCTGAAACACATGAGCCACCACTCACTCAATTCTTCCATGTGGTTCTGTTCTTATGCCAAAGCGTAGCTGCTTCCTTGTTCCTTTCTTTCTCTCCTGCCAGACATCTATGTGTGATATGTAATATAGCAGAACCCAAGACACAAGAATGAAAATGCATAGGTTAAAACAATGAGGTTGGGGGCTGGAGAGATATTTCAGCAGTTAAGAACACTGGTTGTTCTTGCAGAAGATCCAGGTTTGAATCCCAGCACCCACACGGAAGCTAACAACTGTCTGTAACTCTATTTCCAGGGTTTCCGGCAGCCTCATATGTCCTCCATGGGCATTGCACAACATGGGTGAACTTACCTACATGCACAGTATACACATACACATAAAAATAATAAAATATTTTTAAAAACGAGATCAAAGGCAACAAATATTCACAAAAATAAAAGTTCTATGCAAATGGAGTTATTTTTATCTTAGATCTACGTTATTGGAACTTCTGAAGCAGAAATGTAAAAAAAGAAAATTCATTCCATAGCTCTTCTCATTTGATTCCTGTTTGGCTAAAGAAAAGATGGCTTAGGAAATGAGAAATGTTACTCTTTCCACCTCTAGTTGGGAATGCAAAGAAATCAGTTGGTGTGGGAAATTCCTCTGATTTTATTTCTTTTGATTTATATTTTTATTTTATTTGTATGAATGTTTTGCCTGCATATATGTAAGTGCACCACATTTGTGCAATGCCCAGAGAGTACAAAAGAGGGCATTGGATCCACTGGAACTAGAGGTTTGGATGATGTTTACCTGCCACATGGGTGCTGGAATCAATCCCAGTCCTCTGCAAGAACAACCAGTGCTCTTAACCACTGGAGCAATCCACGGAATGGCAGGACTCTAGACCATTACCTAAGAATTCCCTAGGAGGAGCACTTAGTATGTAAAACACCTTCTGTGTGACATTCACCCAGGAAACCAGGTTGGCAGTGGGTATGCCATGGTAAGGCAAGTTAGCAGCTCATCCAAAAGGCTAAGTGGGAAACTATCTGCAAACATGCAGCAAAAAAGTAATGTTTCCTTAATATTTTAAGACAAGGATATGAAAATAATTTAAACTAACACACAAGAAAGCAAAGAAGCCAACCAATGCCACAGAGGTATAACTATTGTGGGGGTAGTATCTTCCTGATTGGATTTTAAGTCAGTTCTATAGGAGGGAAATTTACAAAAATACAATATAATTTTTTAAAACCTGGTGAATAGGCAATAAAGACATAACTATTTATTTAGAGAATGGGGAGCCTGGGAGAAAACTGTTCAGAAGTGACCTAGGTGAATTTCATTTTTCAAAAGCAGAAACCTTAATGATGAGCACATATTAAAAAAAAAAAAAAGAAATTTAATGGTGTCTTAGATCACTGACAAGAAATGTTTATCAGGACATCCTGTGGACTCACCACAGAGACAGCACCAGAGAAGCCCTGGTATATGCTCAAATGAACAAACTCTCAGGTTCCTGTGGGTCAACTGGTGTCACTCATGATACTGCAACAAAAGCCTGTATGTGTTTTGCCTTTATTTCCAGATGGTAGTAATAAGTTCAAAACATGATAAACCTTGTAACTAAATAAGAATATAAAATGATGACAGACAGGAAAGATATAGAATATAAATTATTTCTCTGTGAATTACTTTATCTTCTAAAACTATCTAGGTTGAGATTAAAATTCAGTTGGTAGATTGCTTACCTAGCATGCACAAAGCCCTGAGTTTAGTGCGCAGAACTATTTTTCTTAAATCTCAAAACACTACTTATCTATTAATAGAATAAATCTATTCATCTTAAATGTTGATCATAAATCTTCTGCTATTTCTTTTCAATATCAGACCACTCCCAGAAAACAACATCTGAGAGTCAGAAAAATCAATTATTTCTGTTGTTGTTGTTGTTTATTGGTTTTGCTTTTGTCTTAGACAGTGTCTTTTCTGTCTGTTGGCTGTTCTAGAACTCCCTGTGTAGACCAAGCTATCCTCCCACTTGCTATAATTCTCCTGCTTCTGCCTCCCAAGTGCTGAAATTACTCTCCATATGTGCAATGTACAGTTTAGAAGAATCCATTTTGAATAAATGTATTTTTAGATTATTTTACCTTTTTCCAAATTTTAATTTCTTCTTTATATAAAGAAAATCAGTTACTTATGCAATAATAGGAATTAAAACTAAGCAACATTTAAAATGTGTCTGTCAATATGTAGAGATTTATCTCCAAATTATGCTGTCACCTTCTCATATCACATTATTCCCAATTCATGCCTTTTCCCGGGGGAGAAAGGTATTTCACAGCTCTCGTGATAATTTCTTTAATATCTGGAACACTTATGAGAAGAGAAAGCAGGTTGAACTGGTCTCATCTCTTATAAACAACATTCCAGGACATGAGCAACTTGAATTTAGTTTAAGAGTCCTAATCTGTTCCATGGTTTGTTACATGTGGACTTCTAGGAAATGAACCTAGGGTTTGGGAAGAACATTTCCCCATAGATGCAACATAAGCTATACAATTATTAATATCTAAAATGGAGATGTTTCATAATCTCAAATGTCCCCTACAGAGTGAAGTAATTCACATACCTTGAAAAAACACCCATTTTACTATCTTAGGCCAAAGGCACATCTGATTCAAGCAGGAAAAACCTTGAGAACCTGTTCCTGGGGTCCCAGAGCCTTCCTGGATTAATCAGTGTGTCTCACAACCATTAACTCTTCAAAAGCATTAGTAAACCCTGACACCTGATTTGATCATCATGATCATCCAGTCGTTCAGTTCTCTCTCTCTCTCTCTCTCTCTCTGTGTGTGTGTGTGTGTGTCTCTCTCTTCTCTCCTCTCCCCTCCCCTCCCCACTTTCCTTCCCTCCTCTCTCTCTCTCTCTCTCTCTCTCTCTCTCTCTCTCTCTCTCTCTCCATTCTGAACTTTTAACTTTTCAGTCTCACCCTCCCACCTCATACTAACTTTTCTCTAATAGCCCTAGACTCTCAAGACAAAAATCTTTGAAGCTATATAAGTTCCCTTATTTCTCAAAAAGACCCTGCATTTAAAGAATTACATGATCACAATTAGTTTGTTGACAGTTGCGCTCATTCATTAAAGGAGTGCCAAGCAGGGTCACTGGACCCTCACTTAAGTAACCAGCCACTCTTCCCATACAACTAGTCCAGCCTTGGAAGACAAAAGAAAAATGAGGAAGAATCCAATAGAGGGATGCTTTTGGAAGCCCTTTTCAAGAAACTCCGATGGACTCTCATATGAACATTTGAAAATTGCCCTGTTCTTTTTTATAGTTCCATGTCTAGAACTTATAATGCTAATTACTCTTGCCTTTACTTCTCCTTTACATCTCCTATTCATGACTCAAGGACTTTCTTTTCCCCCTAGAGATGAGTTATGCAATTTGGGAGTCTTTTAGATAGACCTACTTGAAGGCGTACTCCAATTGCCTCACCCTGCGTCCCTGTTCATCATGGAAGAAGCCAGAGCAGTCTGCATTCCTATTCCCTATTGGCAATTTCGGTGACCCCTTCAGAGGATGGTGTGATAAGAACAGGAGGTAGGAACTGGCTAGGCAGTTAGGGTAAAAAGACCCCAAAGAAATGTCGCTAGTTTCTGGGCTAAAAATCAAAATGTCCTTGGGCCTGTTAGCTACATATTCTTTTCCAGAAGCCAAAAACGTCGAAAGTATTTGGGAGCCTGTATCTAATCCTTAAAAGATTTTAGGGTTATCTCTTCAGAGGGGGGAATGTTGGAGAGGAGGGAGTGGGCATGGATTTGATCAAATCACCTTATATGCATGTATGAATTTCTCAATAAAGTTTTTGTAAAAGTTAAAAAAAAAATATGTGAGAGGCCATTTGTGCCCTGTTGATTTGGGTCATCATAGACATCTTGTTTCCAGACTAAAATGTCCTAGTAGATGTTTCAATTCTCAGCCACTTACATATCTAAATTGAAGTGCTCAAGTATTTACATTAAATCAACAAATTTAAATTTTTGATACAGAAAAGTCATCTGTTTCAAGTCATCTAAATATGAACTTAATTATTTTATATCTTGATTATCCTTTGCTTTTTTGTCTGGCCTCCTTCCACTTCATACAACACCCATACTCACATGGCTTAGAGGCAATAGATTTGTGATAGAAACTTCCGTTCTAGTTTTTTAGAAGATTCTAGTATATTGTCTGATAACGTTATATATTTTCTACCTTTTCATTAATTTGCTAAGAGATAGGGAGTGATTTAACATCCTTATGAGGTGCTTAAAAGAAATATTTCTTACATTCAGAATTCAGGTAACTGTTTTTAAATTTTTTTTTTTTTAATTTATTGTATACGAGTGTTATGGCTACATGTATGTAAGTGTACCCATATCATGCAACACCCACAGAGGAAAGAAGAGGGTGTCAGATCCCCTGTAGCTTGAGTTACAGACAGTTGTTTCCTGCCATGTAGGTGCTGGGATTTGAACCCAGGTCCTCTGCAAGCACAACCACTGCTCTTAGTTGCTGAGCCAGCTCCCCAAACCTAACAATTTGTTTTTTGCTTTTTTTTTTTAAAGGCATGGTGGCACACACCTTTAATCCCAGCACTTGGGAGGAAGAGGCAGGTGAATCTCTGTGAGTTCAAGGCCAGCCTGGTCTACATAGCGAGTTCCAGGCCAGCTGAGACTACAGGGAGACCCTGTCTCAAAAAGACCAAAAAATATATATATATTGTTGAACTTTTGTACATTTCATAGAACAGTTCTTATCTGAATATAGATTCCTTCCCCCATCCATGCCCTCAACCCTCGTTTGCTTTTAATAATGAGCCAAGCAAAAGGACTGATCTTGTTTCTTCTTCATATTGCTTTTTTAAACAAATAGAGTCAAATATCATGTCCAACAAAAGTTCCTAGTGTCAGAATTTGCATTGATTTGCTAATTCATCTCCTTGCTTCATTTTCATTGTAATGCATTCCAGCTTCCTCACACTACTTTGTGTGCCCATTTTTCCTTATTCTTGGAATGCTTGAATACTCTTTAGAATAATGTAGAGATGAATACACAACAACACATATATTTATTATATCAGTTAGCTTTTTTACATGAAAATAAATATTTGATCCAGTTCTGACAAAGAACTGAAATTTGTCACTCAGACACACAAAACACCACCCTGTGCCACCAGATCAAAAAGTTACATATAGGGAAAGAAATGATATCTCTACCTAAGCAGTTACACAATCTCAGGCTCAGTGGCTAGCTGCCCCCACAATCATGAAGATGAAGGTTCAGGTCCCCAAATCTCACACTGAAAAGCTATTCAGGTAGAGCAGCCACCTGTAATCTTTAGCATTTGAGAGGCAAAGACAGGGTTTCCCCAGATCAAATGAGCTAGCTAAACTAACCAGGATCAGCCATTTCTCCACTAAGCAAGAGATCCATGCCCAATAAATAAAAGGGCAGAGTGATAGAGGAAGATTCACCACCAATTCAGAGCCTTTGCACACACAGACACACAGACACACACACATACACACACACACACGTGTACCCATACATATACAAACCTAACACACATATTTACACATGCAAATGAAAAAGGTACACATTAAATGTTAGTAATGGTTCTAGAAATATACATATGCTAGTATATATTATCATATTAGTAACATATTAGTTTTACCAAATGAATACTATAAAAGAAAGAATACAATTTTTCTTAACACTAATTTGATAGCCTGTACCATCCCAGAACCATGACATTATTATTTCAGAAAATAAGACTATTTTAAAAGTTTTTAACCTTTGTGCCAAGTTTCAGGGTTTGGGCAGTTGCATTTAAGTAATGAGAAATGATGTCATCCTCACCTATGCTTAAAATGTATGTATCTGAAGTTCCTCTGTCCATATCTGTCAAGTCTCCCTCATAATATGCAGGCTCAGAGCTCTTGGATGCTTTCTGTTTGAACTGCTTTGAAGGGTAGACCTTCACCTCTAGCGGGCTCTGTACTTAACACATGTCTGACTACATATTCAACTACTTTTCTTCTCTACTGAACTGTGTAATGATTAGGATATAGAAGATCATGACTGACATTCAAAACCAGGCCTGTCTCAGAGCTCTGGTTGTTAATCAGAATTATGACACCAGGGAACTCTCTTACTTTTGCACTTTAAATAACACTACTATGGCAGTGTATCTGGATCACAGATTCTGAATCTATCTAGGGCCAGATCACAGAAAACAGACTACACTAAAACACTTTAATTTGCTTTGCGAATTTGAAATCCTAGAAATAAAAATTATAGCTACCTGTGAGCTAATATATCAAGTAAAAGGAAATAGCCCTTTCTTTTGCCATTTAGATTTAGATCCTAAATTTTGTTTGAACAGAGTACAAAGGAAGTACTCCTCTGTTGGCAGAGACTGAACACATGTCTAAGCCCATGCTTTGAGAGCACTGTCCATCCCAATACTACTTTATCACAAATCCCACCTTTCTTTTCAGAGTAATAATTAACCTTGATTTCCATCTTCTCATATACGAAAAATGTCTTTTTTATGCTAATAAATTGGTTCATTTCATATTAGCTATTAACTTCATTTTACATTTCTTAGTGAGCAAACATAGTCCAAAGCATCAGTGATTTATAAGAATATACATCAGTTCCAGATGCCCCAAGGAAATAAATAATAATACCATCCTTGTTTAAATACAAGGTACTAAGTGAAATACCACATATCCAGAAATATTAAGTTTTGTGTTAGAATCTTAAAAATGATCAATCTGCTTCCCCTCAGAAATTAAATATTCCCTTCAGGAAATTTGTTTTCCAGGCCAAAGTCTACTAAAATCAGTCTGCAATCCCTTTAGTCTAACTTTGGCTAATGAGGTTCACAAATTCTTTCTGTGTGTTTCAACTGAGCCTACTCTGTGAAGAAACCACATTATTTTATTACAGAATCAAGAATAATCTTTAAAATTTTTTTACTCTATTTCTTATAAACCAATCTCATAAAGCATTTTCCTAATACAAAAATCTTTCATGATTCACCGTTATATCTGCAACATGTGCAAATCACATTCTAGAATGTGTTATATAAGAATTGAAGCCAATATGATTTTTCACATTAACTTTTGAAGATGTTGAGACATGAGGGACAATATGTGACTCATTTTCCATCATGAGATTTTAAGCCATATTGTATGTTTATTACAATATGACATTTTCACTAATAATCTAAAATCAAAGTAGGATTCAAATGTAGCAAGACATTCCTATTTTTATATCGAGCCCAATGCATAGAGCAAAAACTTAGATGCCACCAGGCTCTGGTGTATAGTTACACATGGTCACACAGAACGCCCTGGTTAAACAACAGATCACAAAACAAACACAAAGATATAAATGTGAGAAACGGGCTTGTAAGGATGAAGGGAAATAGTAAGTGTCTAAAGGAGACAAGAAAGTATGGGGGTGATAATAATCAGAATGTAATCTATGTGTGCACGTATGTGTGTGAAATTGTCAAAGAACAAACTTTTTAAAAGATTAAAAAGATTATCTTGAAATTTCATTCAGTACATGTCCACTAACTGAATCAACCAGTGATTCTACTCAATTGTGACTTGACAGTGAGTCACCTAAGGTACCCTAGACATAACTTAATGGAATAAAAACATTTGTGTATGGTAGTTTATATTATTTAAATCATGCCATAATCCTAATATGATTTATTTCTTTAAAAACACATACAAATGGACTACTATCCTCAGGCCTCTTGGGGTAAGTCTATAGCACAGCTCTCCACGCCGGGACTCCCTAAGCCACATTCACCCTTCCATCCCCTCCCCCCCCTCGCCATTCTATACTCCTAGTTTGAGCCCTGCGCCATTCCTAGTCTTGGGGCCCCAGACACCTGGGGAACCAATACTGCTTCCTGACCCTTCTCACCCAGAGCAACTCAGTCCCTTTCTTGGGCTCCAGGAGCACCGCTTCTGGTCCTGGCCCCGCCCTCACCTCTCTCTGCTTCCCTGGGCCTGCACCACCGGCTAACTCTCCTAGCCTGCACTACTATCCTCAGGCCTCTTGGGGTAAGTCTATAGCGCAGCTCTCTGTGCCGGGACTCCCTAAGCGACATTCCCCCTTCCATCCCCCACCTCTCCGTTCTATACTCCTAGTTTGGGCCCTGCGCTATTCCTAGTCTCGGGGCCCCAGACACCTGGGGAACCAATACTGCTTCCTGACCCTTCTCACCCAGAGCAACTCAGTCCCTTTCTTGGGCTCCAGGAGCACCGCTTCTGGTCCTGGCCCCGCCCTCACCTCTCTCTGCTTCCCTGGGCCTGCACCACCGGCTAACTCTCCTAGCCTGCACTACTATCCTCAGGCCTCTTGGGGTAAGTCTATAGCGCAGCTCTCTGTGCCGGGACTCCCTAAGCGACATTCACCCTTCCATCCCCCACCTCTCCGTTCTATACTCCTAGTTTGGGCCCTGCGCCATTCCTAGTCTCGGGGCCCCAGACACCTGGGGAACCAATACTGCGTCCTTATCCTTCCCACCCAGAGAAACTCAGTCCCTTTCTTGGGCTCCAGGAGCACCGCTTCTGGAC
>NW_008358866.1:5009187-5025375 GCF_000622305.1 Nannospalax galili | reverse complement strand
CTTGCTTTCTGTAGAAAGAACAGTAGTTCAAACAATGTGTTTATACTAGTGAAAACGAATGAACAGAAACATTTTGTTTTAAAACCCGTTTCCTATGAATTGTATGAAAAAGAGTATTGCCATGAGTGTCAGTCTCTTTGCTTTAGAAAAATATGTGTCGGGTGTGTATCCAAGTGCTTGCTTTACGTACAAAGAACAGTAGTTCGAGCAATTTGTTTACAATAGTGAAAAAATTGAACGGAAGCATTTTGTATTAAAATCCATTTCCTACGAATTGTATTCAAAAGACTTTTGCCATGACTGTTAGTCTCTTGGCTTTAGAAAAACTTGTCTCGCTTGTGTTTCTAAGTGCTTGCTTTCTGAGAAAGAACAGCAGTTCTAACTATGTGTTTATAATAGTGAAAATGGAAGAACAGTAGCATTTTTTGTTAAAAACCGCATCCTTCGATTTGTATGCAAAAGAGTATTGCCACGACTGTCAATCTCTTTGCTTTAGAAAAACATGTCTCGGTTGTGTATCAAAGTGCTTGCTTTCTGTAGAAAGAACAGTAGTTATAACAATGTGTTTATAATAGTCAAAACGAATGAACAGAAGCATTTTGCTGACTAGATTTACCAGAAGGGCAGACAGGGGGGAATGGATGAGGGTGCTGACAACACAGTGGACAGTGACAGGGATGGCTGAGTATGGAGCCTCTAGTGGGAGAGGAAGGCTGTCTATCTGACGAGTTTGTATTCATGCTCAGATGCTGAGGAGCTCAGAAGGTGGGCGACTGTGACCAGTGATAGTCATGTATATAGAGATTAGAAATGCGTGTGAAAACGTCTCAATGTCAATTGCTTTGGAATGAATTCTTCTGTATAAAAAAAAAAGTTGTGCTGTAAAGTATTCCTTGAGAAATGTTTATAATTCTATGAGAATGTAAATAGTTTCACAGTAATTGTTTTCCAGTTAGAATATTCTAACTTAATTGCAGTGCAGTCTCTTTAATTTCTTGTTCATTAATTTTTAACTAACTTCGTAAAAGAATAAGAATAAAAAAAATTCAAAAGAAAAACACATACAAATGGGTTCTCATTCTTTTTTACAAGGATTTCAAAGTATGAATACAGGAACAGAGATCCCCTTACTGCTTATCTCATTCTTTCTGTACCACGTTGGCACTGCTGCTGCTGGTTAAACTTGAGGAGCTTCAAAATACGAAAAATGAAGAGAAATCCCACTATCATCCATGTAATGTTTTTTTTCCCATTGCTCATGTTTCATTACCGAAAGGGTTTTGCTAATAATAATATCCACATATTTCTTAATTTATGTTTATTATTTCTGGACAATTCTCAATAATTCTTTCCTTAAACAGTACTTTCTTTCAAATATTGACTCATTAAGTATTCTCAAACTCCTTTCCTGATCTAGTTATATAATCTGAATGACTATCATCTTTAAATCTTCTTTGAATTTCCTTCTACTTGCTCACACATTTCTTCTGATTAAAAATAGGAAAATAGAAGAGAAATTGTGCCATCAGCTTTTAGAAGCAGTATCACTAGTATCACTAGTATCACTGAAACAGTGAGTTGCCCACTTGCCTTGTTTGTATTATGACATCAGGATTACATTTAGTCTGGAAATCTTTGCAAGATTCTAAGAAAGTACCTACAACCATCAATTTTCTCTAGAGGTATTTAAATGACATAAAGGATATAGAATAGGTGCCTTTCAGTCTGAGAACAGCATCATCATGCCTAACTTGAAAGGTAAACGTTCAAAGAGCTAATGTTTAATCACTCTTATTTCTACTTGAAAAAAGTACTATATAGGATAAAAATGTCCTATATCAGGCAAAGATGTCCGCAACTACAAAAGATCTATGACAGGAACCTTCAACTCTCTTTTCTCTAAAACCATGTTATCCTTCATTAGTTTTAACATATGCAACAACAGCCTTTGAAAATATTTTAACACTTTACGAAGTTCTAAAATATGGGTGACATTACTGTAATTGATGTGTTCACTTAATGCTAGTCTATAAAAATCACTCTATTTCACTTAGTTGTGTTATCTGAAGAATTATGGCCTAAATATTCAACACAACATAATTCACTAAAAGTACTAAACACAGATATTACTGAAACACCATGAAAACACCTATACTTCAACCTAAGTAATATTATATTCCTCTAGAAACCAATATGCACCATTTCTTGAATTTAGGGTAGATTTTTTGTTATTTACAAGGTCTGATCTCTCTGCAATTAATGTGTTCTTTTTCATAAAAAAAAATCACTAAAGTGATGCTTAAGAATTCAAGGGTTACAGGATTTCAATTTTATTATTACAGAAACAAAAGCCATTGAAACTACCCTACAAAATTTTTTTTTATTAGCAAATAAGCATTCTTTCAGATTTCAAAATAGTTTCACTCTGAAACGCAAAGATGCAATTATATCTAATCATTAGTTTTCTATGTCCGGCTTAGGTCTCTAAGATGTATGAAATCACTTTCTCGGTGCTGAACGAAACAACAGTGGGTCATTATGGCCAAATGGAATCTCAGACATTGCTTTCATTAGCAATATCACTTGACAAACTATAACACGAATCTCAAAACATACTCATTTGGCTTTAAAAAAGTCTGATTTTATGAGAGTTAGTGGTTGTAATTTATCCAGTATGTTTGCTTTTTCTTTTGATCCAACATTTGATATAATCCATATATGTAGATTCTAAGATTAAGTTCTACGTCTTAGTTTGTTAAATAAATATGGAATATACATATTTAAATGTGTGGTGGTTTGAATGAGAAGTGTTTCCCATTGACTCAAATATTTGAACACTTCACAGTTAGTGTTGCAGTTTAGGGCACATCAGGGAACTTTTAGGAGGTGTGGCCTTGCTGGAGGAAAGCATATTGTTGGGGGCAGGTTTTGAAAGCCATAGCCTTCGCCTGGTTCCAGTTGTCTTTTCTGCTTCCTGTTTCCCATTAGAGATGTGAGCTCTCAGCTTTGGATTCCTTGTCACCATGCCATGCCTCTCCACCATGATGGACTGCTATCCCTCTGGAACCATAAACATTAATAAACTCTTTATTCCATAAGTTGCCTTGGTCATGGCATTTTATCACAGCAACAGAAAAGTCACTAATACAAAGAGCCTTGCAGATTCTTTCTCCCAAAGTCATAAGCTTCTCTGAAAGCAGTACTTCTCAGGAATTTCCCACAAGGAACTTTAATTATAAGTAATCATTTTGTGTAAATTAATTTTAAATAAATTACTTTAATCATCATACAAGGTAATGGATTTCATCATGACATATCATGGATATGTACATAATTGTATTTTGTTCTTATTTACCTTTCTCACACTGTTCTCCCCAGTCCCCCCGTCCCCTCTTGCTGGTTCTCATCTTTCCTGAAATAGTCCCTTCTGTATCATGTCACCAGATTCCATAAGTCTCTCTCACTGTCCTCTGCCTTCTGCTTACACTTCTTCCTCCTCTTACAGTCTCCTATTTGTATGTCGTGTGTGTGTGTGTGTGTGTGTGTGTGTGTGTGTGTATGTGTGTGGTGTATAGCTTCTCCCTTCTCTTAGTAAGATCACATTTGTGGCCTTCTATTAAATACTTAGCAACCGAGCCTTTCCAGTGCTCTGAGATTTTCAATAATCCCAGTCACTGCTCTTTCAGGCATTTTTAAGTCACCAGAATGTTACAGGTAGGTTTAAGCAGGTTTAAACTGTACTTTCATTAAGGCCTAGATAAGTGGCTGTACTTTAGAAAAGAGATTATCTGAGATATGGGAAAAATCTTTGTAACATTTATAAATTACAATTTTACTCTGTGTTCTATGATATTTTCTCTAATATAAAAATAAGTGTGCCTAAATTTACTAATTATATGAAAATAATTCATAACCAAAATGTCATTGAACATCAATTGAAAAAAATATTTATATACATGGTTGTGTAATATCTCTAGACTGGAGCATCCCCTTCTAGAGACAGAGGGAAAGGTTAATAAGGTCATACAAGTAAGAAAATTTAAAAGCTTTCAAGGTTCGAGAAACTTTTGAAAATCACAAACTCCTCTCTGAGATTATTGCTGGGAAAAATGAGACTCTGGTGGGATTGTCAGCAAATTGCAAAGAAAAGTCCTGTGTTGCATTTTCCTTAGTTTTCACCATCCATGCTGTAGTAGGATCAATTGGTAATGAGACTCCTTTGAGTCACCCATGTTCCTGGATCTAACCCCTCACCCAAGCTCCTGTACATAACCTTAGTAAATTCATTTGTACAACCTGAACTTAGAATTTCTTTTTTTGATATATCTTTATTTATAATCTAAATAAAACTATGTTCTAATATATTACTACATTTTCTTATTTTATTAGATTGTGCTGATGATATATTCCAACTATTAAAAATTAATTCCATGTCCATTAACCCACACTGCAGACTCCAACTTTTGCAAGGCCCTAAACATAAGAGCTTAATATGAATTAAAACTACTTGAGAACTTAACTCATTAATAGATACTACCGCAATCTTCTTTCATTACCCTCCCTTACACTTGTGCTAGCATAGGCTGTCTTAGCCACTAAGTTCAGCTAAGTAATTTGTTCATAATGTGTATTCAATTTTAATTTTCTGGTTAAACTAGAACAGAATCTCTACTGGGAATGTTTCAAGAAGAGCACTTCACATATAACTCCAGAGAGTTTTAATATGCCATTGATTTTGTTTATTGCTATATATTGTAATAAAATCAGTGGTATGTATATGTGTGTATGTGCATGTGTGTGTGTGTGTGTGTGTGTGTGTGTGTGTGTGTGTGTACCTTATAATCATTTAAATCATAGGTCAATATTACCAACTAATGAAGGGAAACATTACTAGTGGTGTTTAATAGAGTTACATTTATCTTGGAATACTTATATTGTCAGTAATATGCTGCTAAAATAAAAAATGGCCTTAAAAGAAATGTTCATTAGAGATAAGCAAATTGTTATTTTTCTTAATATTTAGTTAGTATCAAAAATCTTCCCAGTTACTTTAAAGTACCCATCTAGCATTTGTACTTTGATATAATATCTTTGCTAAAACTTTTTAAAATGTTTTTATTGATTCAAGAACTTCATACAACTTATTTTCATCATATTCAGACCCCACTCCACTTTTCACCCCCCATCTTAGTACCCTCCCCAACTGCTTAGGTTCGTATATAAATTTAAGATTTTAAAAAATCCCTGTATATGAAGGCTATGATTATTTGTCTCTTTTTATTTAAAAAGCCTATCAAATATAATCAAGCTTGCCAAGTGCCCTTCAGTATGTGTCTATTCCTTTGAGTCTCGTCAACCAATCAAGAGGCACACCAGAAGGAAAACTATTCCCTTTCCCAGCATCTATTGACTGCCAATACATTCTCAGCTAGGATTGGACTTTCCTTCCCACCTCTTCCATTCATTCTAGGACCTACTCTGGCTCAGGTTTGCACAGGTCTTCTGCATGCTATCGTTAAGTGCTGAGTAACTACCCTATGGTGTCCAAACAACACAATTTCCTTGTACAATTTATTGGCTCAGGTTCCTACAATCTTTCAACCCGCTCTTCCTCACTGATCCCTGAGCCTTGGGAAGAGAGGGAACAATTTAGATGTCCCATTTAGGCTGGGCACTCTTTAGTCTAGTATTCTTTGCACACTGCCCACTTGTGGATCTCTGTGTTAATTGTCCTATGCTATTACCAGAAGAACTATCTCTGGTGAGAGGTTAGAGATGCATTCATCTATGGGTATAATAATAAGCCATTACGAGTCAGTTTAATATTATCTACTTAGTAACATGATAGTAGGAAGTTATCCCTGATGGCCTGCGACCTGTCTAGCTATACCCTCTGGCCCTGATAACAAAGTCAGGTGCAGACTCCCTATTGTGAAGCAGACCTTAAGTCCAAGCAGAGAGTGGATTGTTACTCCCATAATATTCATGCCACTACCGCACCAATGGGCATATTTCGCAAAAGCAGTTGCTTTCTAAGTTTATAGAGTTTGTAGCTGAATAAGGTTGATATTACCTTCCTCTGCCAGTAACATGCATAGCACCATCTAGTGCTATGAAAGCTAGCCAGCAGAGATATACCTTCAAGGCCAGTACCAGACTGATTTCTCATTTGTTCTGCAATGCAGGTAAGTATGTCTTCAGCATTATAGTCTTATCATCAAGTTCTGGTTGGTAATCAAGTGTAGTATTAATAGCCAGTATTGTTGGAGGATCTATAGAAGCTCTCTGGACAACAATTCTAAAAGAAGTAGTGTGTTACTGACTTTGGGATTTTTATTTGCTGGCTTATGGTGACTATTAGGGTCATCAAAACCCTGTTTTAAGGTAACTACATTTAAACTTTTTTATTTTTAAAATATTTTATTTATTATTTTTATTTTATGTGTATGAGTGTATTGCCTGCATGTATGTAAGTGCACCTGCATCCTGCAATGTCTGCAGAGGTCAGAAGAAGGTGTCAGATCACTTGGAACTAGAGTTACAGATGGTTGTTACCTGCCATGTGGGTGCTGGGAATCAAACCTGGGTCTTCTGTAAGAAGTGCTCTTAACCACCGAGCAATCTCTCTAGCCCTTAAACATTATTTTTAAATTGTATATAAATAAGAAAGCAGCTTCTATAGTAAGTTTCCATATGACTCTTTCAAATGTCTTTACTGATTTTTTGCTTCCTCCTCTTACTCCTTCTTCTGCCCTATCTGCCCGTTCCACTTCCCATTAAATCTACCTTATTTATATCACTTCCTTCTATCTCCCCTCCTTCCCATGAACTGCTTCCTATGTCCCCTAATTAGCTTCCTCATTTCTAGGAATTTTATATTTGAAACATACCTATCTGAAGTTTGAAAGGAGCAACCCCTTTGAGAAAGAGCACACAATATTCGTTATTAAAGGATGTCCTTTATTCCTTGTTTAAGAGTTGCTCCAAGACTTTTTGTGGTTTTTGAAGCTATTGGGAATGGGATAATTTCCCCAAATTATTTTTCAATATGTTAGTTGTTGATATATAGGAAGGCTATAGTTTTTATTTTGTGCTAATTTTAATTAATTAATTAATGTTAATTTTATATTCTGCTACTTTGCTGAATGTGTTTATCAGTGCTAGGAAATTTCTGGTGGAGCCTTTAGAAGCTTTGATGTATAGAATCATATCACTTGCAAATATGAATACTTTGACTCCTTGCTTTCCAATTTAGAACTCCTTTATCTCCTTCATTCGTCTTACTGACGGAGCTAAGACTTCAAACATTATATTGAACAGGAATGGAGTGGACATCCTTGTCTTGTTGCTGATTTTAAGGAAATCTATTGAGTTTTTCTCCAGTTAATATGATGTTGCCTGTGGGTTTATTGCGTATTGTCTTTATTATATTGAAATATGTCCCCAGTATCCCTAGCCTGATCAATAATAAAAAAAGGAGGACCCAAATCAATAAACTCAAAAATGAAAAGAGAAATATTACAACAGACCCTGAGGAAAATCAGAAAATTATTCAACATATTTTAAAAATCCTTATTCAACTAAACTGGAAAATCTGAAAAAAAGTATGAAATTTTAGATATGCACAGCGTACCAAAGTTAAATAAAAGTGACATAAATCATTTAAACAGACTCATGAGTACAATTAGATGTAGTAATTAAAACTCCCATCTAAAAAGAACCCAGGACAGATGAAATCAGTGTGGAATTCTACCAAGCTTTCAAAAGAGAACTAATACCTAAACTCCTTAAAGTATTCTGTAAAATAGAAAAGTAAGGACATCAGCAAATTATTTCTATGATATCAGTATTACTTTGATAATGAAACCAGACAAAGACACAACAAAAAAATTGTTATAGGACAATAATATCGATGCAAAAATTCTCAATAACATACTCACAAGACAAATGCTAGAACACAGTAAAAAGATTATCGACCATGATCAAGGTGGCTGCCTCCCAGAGATGCATGGATGGTTTAACATAAATAAATCAGTAAATGTAATCCAACACATCAAGACTCAAGGACAGAAACAACATGATCATCTCATTAAATGCAGAAAAGGCCTTTGACAAAATCAAACATTCATTTATGCTAAAAGACATGGAGAGTCTAATACAAATCTTATTAGTAGATCGATGAATAATAGCTTCTTACCAGAAAAAAAGGAAAGATAATGTCCTATTCACCATTTCAGTTGGTATAAAATAAAGTGGATTAAATCTGAACCTATGTACAACTCAGAAATGAAGTTTCAATTTAGAAACATTTTAAATTTTTAGTTACAACTGTCCTCTCTTATAACAAAATGCTATTGTATGTTATTAAATCCTTTTTATTTTCTTCCTCAATTTAAACTGTTCAATAAACAAAGCAAATAATAAGTTAAAATAAATGTGATAAAGCATAATGCAATGTCTCTGAAAACATAAGCTCATGCATTTAGTTTCAAAATGTGTGTTTCCAATTTTCATTCATGTACCCATGATTTTCAGCAATTTTCATATAATTAGTGAAGCATAATCACCAAACGTCACGCTTTATTGTGAGTTGTACAAAGAAAAACAAAATTACACTTTTTATTAATACTGTTTGTCTGTTCAATTCTACTAGTTACAATGCTGTTAGTTCAGCAGGCAGAGGGCTTCCCCAAATACTGAAAGAGCGGTTAGCACTGCCTGTAGTTCAAAGATCACTGCTTATCCCTAGTGGTGGTCATTTGTGCTCAGGACAGAAATCTTTTCTGGGCCAAACGTTCTTCATTCTGTAACTACAAAGTGTTACCAGGGGAAATATTGTGGTATAGTGCCGGGGGAAGGAGTTTAAGGAGGAAGTATCAAATAAAAACCCTTCTGGTAACTAAAAAATCTCCATATGGTTATCTCCCGAAGTCCTTTTAGATTAACCTGGCTAGATTAAAGTCATCACAATGTTTCTATGAGATGAACCGCATTTCTCATTTCCAAATTTCTGGTCACCTTGCTAGTTTTCGTTATCTGAAATCCGGAATTAGAAGAAAGCTAAAAGGAGATAAGTAAGCAGAGGTTCTGCCCATGACCATCTTATCTAGCAACCACTTAGGCATTCATAGAAATCAGGAAAACATTTTTTTTTTTTCCCAGAACACAGATTTCAACTATAATCGGTGCTTTGGTTCTGTTTCCTTTTTTTAGAAAAGTCTTCAAGTGCCTCTCGCATCTTCGCTTAGCTGGCTCTATTTACAGCCTGACACCTTGGCAGCGCTCTAATGTCATTGCCTCTTAGCAGTCTTCAGGCATTCATCAAACTGAGCTGGGCCACTTGGAAAACAGGCTATCTTTTACTATTTTTTGCTAGAAATAATTACCATCCTGACACTTAGTTAAATGACTTGATCATCAAATCCATTTGTGTCTTTTGGAAAAGAAGACAAATTGCTGTTTAAGAGTGCAGACAATTTTTTAAATGCGTCAAAGTTCCTGAATTACAGATATAATCCTGCTCTATGTCATCGCCAGCCAGTAATGGAAATGATGAATTCAAATAGAAAATTTTCTCAAATGCATTATATATGCAAATATGAGGTATAATTTTTTCTTTGTTTTTTTCTTAATTGAGAATTTCATGCATACATAATATTTTTAATCAAATTTCCCCCAATTTCCTCCTCTCCGATTCACTACCTGTGCTCCTTCCACTTTTCCTCCCAACTTCACATCCTTGCTGGTATTTCTTTTGTACCCATTGAACTCTATTTAGTGATAGCTATATTTGCATGAGTGTAAAACCATCTGCTGGAGAATGGGTAGTTTTTCAGGTGCCACATTCCTGAAAAAAATCCTTTCTCTCCTTCCCCCAACAGCCATCAATTGTCAATAACTTCTTAGTCATGGGTAATCCAAAATCCATGGGGATTTTTGGCTGACTTGATGTGGCTTACGTCCTGTGTATGCAATCACAGCCACTCTGAGTTCATGCCTGCAGGGGACTGCCATGTCTAGCAAATCCTGTTTCACTGCAGACATCTACTACTTCCAGCAGTCTTTTTACTCCTCGTCCTCGGTGGTCCCTGAGCCTTGGATGGTGTTATGATATGGATGTCCCATTTAGAGCTGAGCATTCAACAGTCTTTATTGTTTGCATGTTAACCAGTTGTGGTGTGGGTTTCTGTTTTAACCATAACAAAAAAAAAAAAAAAAAAAAAAAAAAAAAAAAAACAGAAAGAAACTTCTCTGATGAGGATTGAAAGCTGCACTAATCTATGGGTATAAAGATAAAAACTTAGGGCTGTTTAATACTATGTCCATTTCTCAGAATAAATGTATTGAGTTCTCTCCTAGTGCCTATGACTTAGACATACATGGGTTGCTGGCCCAGTTAACAGTGTCAGCCATTAATTACATCTTGTGGAGAAGGGTTTAAATCCAATCATAAAGTGGGTACTTACTCCCATTACAATCATGCCACTACTGCACAAGTCAGTATATCTTGTCAGGTCAATCATTATTGTAGTTCTTAGGGCTCAAATCTACATAAAATTGTTGAACACTTTTCTCCTCTAGCAGCATGAATAGAACCCTTGAGTGTGATGAAAGCTAGTCAGTAGGGATGAAGCTTCTAGGTTTGTACCAACTTGTTCTCTCCAGGGCTTGTGATTCAATTATGTGATTTCTTCTGCAATAGGGTCTTATTATCAAGTTCTAGAGGATAACCAAGAACAATGCCTATAGTCCATATTGTTTGGGGAGAATGTTTTGGACCCCACTAACCAAGAAGTCAAAAAGAGATAACCCAAACCTGGCAAGGAGCTTTGTATTTGACAAATTATGGTATCTTGGAGACTCGTTGTATCCATTTTTTTCAATTTCATTAACTGAATAAATTCCAGTCTCCACTCCAAGGAATCATGCAGGAAAATTACATTTAAATAAAAACCACATATGCAATCGAAGTATTGAAATAGCTTCACAGACACTACCATTTACCATCTGTGAATGTTCTTCTTTTGTGTAATGAAACACAAGTTCCAGGCCAACTGAGGCTACGTAGTGAGACTTTGTCTCAAAAAACAAACAACAAACAATGCCAGGCCTAGTGGTGCACATGTTTAATCCCAGCGCTCTATAGGCAGAGGCATGAATATCTGTGAGATCATAGCCAGCCTGGTCTGTATAGCAAGTTCCAGGCTAGTTGGTGCTACAGAGAGACCCTGTCTCAAAAAACCAAAATACAAAACAAAAAATCAGAACACATATCAGAAACAGAAAAACAAAAACAAAAAATATATTGGCTCTCATACATTTACAGTCATATCAAGATGGTGAGGTTTTTTACATGAAAAGTTTAAATCGAGACCTGATTGTAATGATTTTCAAACCCAAGTAAAGGTTAATCATGGAAACAACTTTGAGAAAAAGTTTGGAGAAACATTCATTTGGACTTCCATACATAAATATTACTCTTAGATGAACATTTAATTTAAAAATGATCAAATTCAAGGCCATAAATATTCCAGGAAAAATTACAGAATATATGTATACCTTTAGTGCCATCGAGGACCCTCTAAACAGGACATATAAATTGCCGTACATAAAGAAGTCATACTGAAATTCTACTTCAAACAAATTTTCATTTTCATCACTAGTATTTTTTCTCATGAGAAATTAAAGACAATAAGCATTCATGACACAGATTGAAAGAATGAATTTTACAAAGTTTGTAGTTTACATATATGGCAAGAATTATATCCAGAATATATAAATAATTTAAAAGTCAATAAAGAAAAGGTAAGCAATTCAGTTAAAAACGGATTGAAAATTTGAACAATACTTTCCAAAAGAGAACATGCCAAGACTAAGATGCACATGTGAAAACATTCAAAATAGAGACACTAGGGAAATATGAGTTGCAAATACAATTAAAAAAAAAGTAAGGTGTATATGTGCAAAAGGGATTAGCCACAAAAAATGTGGGGAGAAGATGTGGGACAACAGAAGCAAAATAATATCACCACTTTGGAAAACTGTATCTTTGTTTTCTTTTAAATCAATGCACACTCACAATTTTCATGTCAAAGAAATCAGGCAAATTGTGATGCACAAATGGGTGTTCTATGGATGCGTAGAACACTGTGCTGGAATGCATAAGAACATACTACAAAGCACAAAAGTGACCTCAAAAATATGTAGCTTAAATAAATTTATGCTTCCATGTAATACTAAATAAATGTAAATAGCCTGACCAGAAAAGGTAAAGCATAAGAGAATTCAAAATAGAAAGAAAAACTGACTCAATAGAGGGGTACAAGAACATTTTGGAAATTCTCTAATCTTGGTTTCAGTGTAATTATACTGACATATATAATCATAAAACCTCATTAAGTTGAACACTAAAGATCTTTCCTTCTATCCTGAAGAATTAACTGCTAAGTGATATTGTGAAGAAATATAAATTTACACTGTATTAAGTGGTAGAAAGCCCAAAATGTATATTAATATATGAAGTATAATACAAATATATTATATGGTACATGCATTATAAACATATGTAGAGACAAATTTCTGTAATCAATCTTAAAGAAAATGGAATCAAAATGGAGGAAAGAAGTCCTTCAAAGGGATAAATGAGGAAAGGACCATTCAAATTCTAGAAGCTTATCATGTCAAATTAAAAACAAAGATGTCCTCATATGGCTAGACACAGTAAAAGTCCACTCATGCTATGATTCTGAGCTTTTCTGCCTATGTTCTTTTCTGCCTTTGTTCTTTAAAATTCATATAAATTCCTCTAAGGCCACTTCACACATTTTAATCTATTTTCTCACAAACTATCATCCTAAAAATTTTCCATTCTTTTATGTTAAAGCATCCTCTAAAATTTTCAAGATCTCAATTAAAATCACAAATTATATCCCCTAAATTTTCCATAGTTATCTAACCACTTTATTATTTGTAATACAAATGTTGACTAACCCATATCTTCTATTCTGAAATTTTCTTTTTCCATAATGCAAGAACTTATTCTTCTGCATTTGAAAGGTTTTAACTCTTCTGACACCTGTACGTCCAGACATGCAGGGAAAACTTGCTGAGGAAATCTTGTGAGTTTTTACAACTGCTGATAGGATTATGAGAAGTAAAGAGAAATTGCTTTCATTTTTGCAGAACAGCTTCCCTTACAATTCTTCAATCACATTTGTATAGGATCTACTCTCTGTAAATATTGAGCAGAAGGAAGGATTATACAACAGTCTGGTTAAGGTGGGAAGCTGCAGAAACACATTCTCACCTAGATATGGAAAAAGAATGTGCAAAGATTCTCAGCTTGAACCTCTTAAATTGTAAATTCGGTCCCAGAACAGCTAATCTACATGGAATGAGTATCTACCATATACCAGCCAGTGAATGGGTCCTCTTGGAGGATTAAGTTCCACATTTTTGACACATTAGAATATTATCGGTTGGGTGTTTAAAATAATAAGTTGACTGTGACCATTCATGGAATTAGACAAGGCCTTTTTTTTCTAATCTAACAGACATCCAATTACATTTCTTAGAAAACTATTTAGAACTCTAGCAACTCAACAAAGTTTTTACTTTACCTTGAAGCAATGTAAATGGAGGAATCTTTCCTTCAGACTTTGTAATACTGAGGAGATTATTGAGTTTATTGGGGCTATTTGAAATTACTTTTAGAAAACAGAAGCCATTTCTGTGACCTAGTATATTTTAAAAATTTTTCAATGATAAGAAAGAAACCTGATGTGCAGGTTAAGCCTGCTGTGTTCTAAGAGAGCCTATGTCTATCTCCACAGTCTGTCTGTATCTACCAGTGCATGCTTGCATCTGCTTGTATTTTTTAATCACATGGGAATTTTTTATAATGATTATGATTTATTTTATGATAATAGTTATGTGATTTTTTTACCCTCCAAGCTAGAAATAACTGAATGTAAATTTAAACTGTTTGTATACAATCATTGGCATCGAATGAATAAGAATACATTAGTTATTTACATAAAGAGGTTTTATAATAAAATATGATGTATGTATAAGTAAAATCAAATTTGCATGTGGACCTAAAGGTAATTAGCACACATAAGTAGTTCTGAAATTCCAAAAGGTCAGGAAGTAAACAGCAATCAAGTCAAATTGATTGCTATACAAGTGAAGAAAAAAGCCTGTAAATGAAATTCAAGTGAAAGGAACTTACTAGGCTACATAACAAATATCAATCAAACTAAATTGATTGCTAGGGAATAAAAGCATTAACAAGGCAATCAGGAAAACTCCAAGCCTGTGCAACACAAATATCCTGAATCAAGAAGAAGCAAATTGTTGAATGAGTAACTTGAGCCACTAATGAGACATAAGACTAGACCTGGCACTGCAATATTTACTAGGAAATATGATGAAGCTAGCTTTGTCATTTCAGGAGAACGTTAGAAAAGATGACAAAAAAAATTATCTACTTCGTGGCCTTTCCTGCTATTTTCTGCCTCTCCACTACTGATCGAGACAAATGAACCATATTGCAGAAACTCAGATCGTCTGTCACTGTCTTCTTCCATTGAATTTAGACAATAATTATCAATTTGAATGAAGTCACCCACAAGATACAAAGAAACAGAAATTTTCATCCTCATTGATTACCCATAGAGGAGGAAAGCTACTATGCATAGCTGAGAACTGAGAACAGAATTTAGTATTAAAGAACATGTAAGGAGGGAACAACTCAGATTAGGATTCCTTAACTGCTGTGGAAAGCCTACTTTTAATTTTCAACCAATCTCTACCATAGGTTCATTGAAAGTTGTAACTTCTTATACCTTTGATATTTCCACAACTGGTACTGTGTGTGTCTGTGTCTGTGTGCGTATACACACACACACATGCACACATATGTACATATATATTATATATATGTATAAAATTTACTGAAATATTTTGAGTTTTATTTTCAAATAACATTGTTTTATATAAATAAGTTGAAGAATTCAGAGCTAAGCAAAGTTTCACAGGGTAAACCTAAAGAGGTTGTTCAATCAAAGACAGCTTCCCTATTTTCAAGTGGGCATTATACTCATTACAGATTGCAATCTTTGATAAATGGTAAATACATCTTTATGAACAGACAAATGCCATTCTTGTTGACTGGCAATATGCTTCTCAAAAGTTTCCTCTAAGGAGAAACATGGTGTTTAGTTCGAGAGTATAAGTAAATCAACATTAGAAGAAAAACTTATTCAACATAAAACAAACACCCTGAGGATTTCCTAAGTTCTTGCAAATCTTTGAAAGTGTGAGGTGAGTGTACAAGTATAGAAAGAAGTAGTTTTGGTCAGTTTGAAACACAGTCACAATATGTATTCTTAATAATGAATGTAAAGTGATACCTCATGTTTTCACCATGTATTTTTCTAACCACTATGGATTTTGAACACTTTTCAAGTGTTTTTGACCCAATATCTCCCTGTAGTCATAGATGTCCTGGAACTCCCTATGCAGACCAAGCTGGCCTTGAACTCACAGAGAACCACCTGCCTCTACCTCCCAAGTGCTGGGATTAAAGGCTTATGCCACCATGCCCGGATTCTTTGAAATTTGCTGTTTGTTTTCTTGAGTCTTGAGAGTTCTCAGGAACTGGAAAGGTGGCTCAGCAGTTAAGCAAACTGACTGCTCTTGCAGAGGACCCGGATTCAATTTACAGCAACTACTGGCAGCTAACAACCTTCTGTAATTCCACATTCAGGAGAAATGACTCTTCTGGCCTCTGCAGGCATTACACTTACTTATCACCCAGGCAAATCACTTGTACATATAAAATAAATGAAAAGGACAATACAAGATACAATGCAACATGACAAAACCTCTGGGACATGCTGAAAGCAGTCCTAAGAGGGAAGTTTATAGCTCTAATTGCCTACATTAAAAAAAATCAGAAAGCACATAAATAAATGACTTAACATTGCAACTCAAGACTCCAGAAAGGCAAGAACAAATGAAACCCAAACCCAGCAGAAGAAATGAAATAACAAAAATCAGAACAGAAATTAATGTAATTGAAATAAAAGAAAACAGTACAAAGACTCAATGAATCTAAGAGCTGGCTCTTTGAAAAGATGACCAAGATAGATAGACCATTAGCCCAGTCAACTGAAAGAAAGAAAG
>NW_008358866.1:5008697-5009166 GCF_000622305.1 Nannospalax galili | reverse complement strand
TGAATCAAAGAAAACAATACAAAGAATCAACAATTCCAAGAGCTGGTTCTTTGAAAAGATAAACAAGATTGACAGACCGCTAGCCCAATTAACCAAAAGAAAGAAAGAGCACCTCCAAATCAACAAAATCAGAGATGAAAGGGTAAACATCACAACAGACACCAGAAAGATCCAGAACACTATAAGGGAATACTTTAAAAACCTATATGCTACTAAATTTGAAAACTTAAAAGAAATGGATGGATATCTAAAGGCATGGGGACCACCAAAACTAAACCAAGAAGAGACTAACAGCTTAAACAGACCCATAACACAAAAAGAAATCGAAACAGTAATAAAAACACTCCCGACTAAAAAAAACCCAGGACCAGATGCATTTACAGCAGAATTCTATCAGACATTTAAAGAAGATCTGCATCCAATACTACTTAATTTATTCAAAAAGTAGAAATGGATTGAGAACTCCCAA
>NW_008358866.1:4975282-5007712 GCF_000622305.1 Nannospalax galili | reverse complement strand
ATAAAAACAGCATGGTACTGGCACAAAAATAGACCCATAAATCAATGGAACAAAATTGAAGACCCAAATAGGAGTAAATGCAATTTCAGCCACTTGATATCTGACAAAGGGACCAAGAATATTGACTGGAGGAAAGAAAGCATGTTCAGCAAATGGTGCTGGCAAAACTGGATCTCCACCTGTAGAAGAAAGGAACTAAGCCCCTATCTTTCACCTTGCACAAAAGTCAATTCCAAATGGTTCAAAGACCTCAATGTAAAGCCTGAAACTCTGAATTTATTAGAAGAAAACATTGGTAAAAACCTAAAAGATATGCGTGTAGGAAAGGATTTTCTAAACTGGACATCAATTGCTCAGGAAACAAGGGCAAGAATTAACAAATGGGACCTCATTAAACTAAAAAGCTCTGTACGTCAAAGGAGAAAACCAAAGAAGCAAACAAAAAACCCAAAGAATGGGAGAAAATCTTCACCAGTGATACATCTGATAGAGGTTTAATAACCAGAATTTATAACAAACTCAAAAAACAGAGAATCAAGACAAGAAGCAACCCAATCAAAAGATGGGCTAAGGAGCTGAACCGAGAATTCTCAAAAGAAGAAGTAAAGATGACTATGAAACATCTTAAGAGATGTTTAACATCACTAATAATTAGGGAAATACAAATTAAAACCACTTTAAGATTTCATGTTACCCCAGTCAGACTGGCTAAGATCAAAAGAACAAATGATACCCTTGGCATATACCCAAAGAACTCATCATATTGCAGAGACAGTTGCATATCCATGTTTATTGCTGCTCTTTTCATAATAACTAAGAGACGGAAGCAACCTAAGTGTCCCTCAACTGACGACTAGATAATGAAAATATAGTTCATTTATAGGATGGAGTTTTACTCAGCAGCAAAGAAAGATGAAATCATCAAATTTGCAGGTAAATGGACAGAACTAGAAGCTGTTATACTAAGTGAAGTAACACAGACTCAGAAAGAAAAAAAAAAAAAGACATATGTTCTCCCTCATATGTGGATCCTAGAACCAGACTCTGACAAATAAGTATGCAACCAGACATAACTACAGGAACCAGGAGAATGGAAAGGAAACAGGGAGGTAAAAGAAAAGAAAGAACCTTGAAGAGCAGTAGGAAACAGGCATTAATAAGGGAGATATGGATAAAAATTGGGTTAGTTTAAGTGAGGGGGAGGGAAGGGTATACAAGGAACCTAGGGGATAAAGGGAAAGAAGGAGCTCAAGAGAGGTAGGACCATAGGAGAAGGGTTTTAGTAAGGGAGAAAGGGGGAAACAGGGGCACCCTAGGTGGGAAAACCATGATGGAGGGGTGAGACAAGGTGAGAGATTAACAATGCCTAGCTAGTTTTGAAAGTCAAAGAGAACCATATTACTCCTACAACTTACTGACAAATTATACATAGCAGATCTAGAAATATATGTCTAGGTAAGGTTTATCTGAGAACAACTGATCTTTGCCCAAGATATATCTACATGACACACAGTAATTAAAAATACAAGACTGGTGGAACTAATCTTCTTGGGTGTTTAACAGACATGCTTTGAAGTCTATAACAATTTGGTCAGAGGGACATAAAGGACACTTTTTGCTCCTTGCCCTCCTAGGTCGACTAGTTCCAGGGGACTATGAGCATTTCTCAAAATGTCCTATAATGGTGGTGGGTCACCTATCCTCTTGATCAAGGAGGCCATGGAGACCCCACCGGATGGAACTGAACTAGTGTCCAGTCTATAAAAAGGAGGGTCAACACAGAGGAATCATTTCCTCCATACTTCCAAGCGAAGCCAAACATGGTCGAGCAGGACATTTGACTTATCTTCTCATAGGTGGAACTGGTAAAAGAAAGGAGCCAGGGGCTCCTCCCAAGCCCATGTGACCTCTGAGGAACGGATCCTCAAACTCCCTTAAGAGTAAAAATAAATTGGTTTTATCTGCACCAACTGTATGGCCTTAAATACCCCAAAGTAAAGTATAACCAAAGATTAAATGGGCCAACATAATTTCATAAGAGTCCATATGTATAGCTAAAGGCTACATAACAAGCACAATGCCAGACAGGTGAAACCTTCTTTTGAGTTGTTGGCCAGGGTGGCCAAAGGGACTCCCAGATAGTAACTCAGCACAGAACTGGGAAAATGAACAGCAGACCCCAATCTTATCTAAAGGAATATTGACAACTGATTACTGCTAGATGAGGAACAGCTGACCCTCCTTAAACAAAGACCTCTAGATATGTTGACTAGATTCACCAGAAGGGCAAGTAGTGGGGAATGGCTGGGGGTGCTGACAACACAGCAGACAGTAGTAGGGATATCAGAGTATAAGTGCTCAAGTCGGGGGAGGGAGGCTATGGGAGGGTGCTACCCGGGAAGTGGGTGTATAAATAAATAAAAAAGAAAAAAAACAGAATTCTTCAAAGCATAAAATTTGCTCCTTAATAATTAGTAGATGTGAAAAACATTACCATTGAAATCTACCTGATGACTTTATATCCATGCTCAGATGCCAAGGAGCTCAGAAAGTAACTGACCCTGACTAGTAATAATCAGGTATATAGAGATTAGAAACACACGTGCATCGTAGTATCAATTGAATTAAAAATGAATTTTTCTGTATGAAACTGTATAGATCTTTTTAAAGTTTAAAACCTCATTTAATTTTATATCTTATAGGATTTATACAGAGTACAATATTGTACAACTGTAATAATTCAACTGCAAACCTAAAAATTTACAGCCAATGTTGAAAGAGATGAATCTTAACTCAGGAAATTGTTATTGAATACGTCAATGCTGTTGTAATGAAATGCTTCTTCTAATCATACGGTTATTAAATAAATAATTTAAAAAATTAAAACAAAAAAATAAAAACAATAAATACAATTTATTTTCTAAAAACATGCCCCAGAGCCTGAGACATGGCTCAGCAGTTAAGAGCACTGCCTACTTTTGCAGAGGACCCGGGTTCGATTCCCAGCACCCACATGGTGGCTATGAAGCATCCTTAACTCTGGTTCCAGGGGAATCCAAAGCCCTCTTCTGACCTCTGTGGCATTGCACTACACGGGTGCACTCACATACATGCAGGCAATACACTCATACACATAAAATAAAAATAATAAATAAAATATTTTAGAAAAAGTGCCTGTTAGGCTTAGTTCTGCTATTTTTAGTTGTCAATGAAGGAAAATAGTTTGATATGCATTTTTAAAACTTTACTATATAAGCACCAGTTATTTTTTTAAATAAATAGAAATTCATAAAAAATTCAGAAAAATCATTCAAAATGTATTGTAACAAATATTCTCATTGCTTTAACTATGAAACAGATCTGAAACTGACTTGGATAGTGTATCCTTGAGAGCCTAGAATAATGTCACCCTGAAACGCCAGTTTCAAATTCTTGGAGGTGAAGAATAAGTTTCCTAACTGTCAAATGTCTTCTATATCTCTTCTACCTTCCCAACCCCTTGGAGAGCTTTCAGTAAATGTTATTGATTAACTGACTAAGGAATCTCAGCAAGAATGCTTGTTCTCCAGCTTTTAATTCTCAATGAGGCTGTTTTGGCATGTAACTTCAGCCATTTTAGTCAAATGCTCAATACAGTTTAAAAAAATAAAGCTAAATCAGAACACACTGATTTTTCTGACTGAATTAATTAAGTCATTTAACATTGATTTATCTATTAGGTGATTAAGAGTTGAAGTTCTTTCCAAACAGAAGGATTTGTCAAGAGAGAATTGAATTTAAAATTCAAGGGCTAAAATAGGTTACACATTGAAATAAATAATTAAACAAACAAACAAACAACATGGTACAGGAAGTACTTTAGAGCACAAAGTTTGAAGCCTAGCTGCCTGGTTTTCCCTGCTGCTCCACCACTAACAAAGTTGAAGTCCATTCACCCTGGCCTTGTTAATTGATCTCCCTTAGCATCAGTCTCATTGCCTACAAAATGAAGATAAAAACAGTACCTAGCTCACAGTTATTTTAAGAATTGAGGTTTTTTTACTTATTTATTTTATTTTTTTAATTTATTTTTATTCATAATAGAACATCTCAATCAATCTTAATCATCTTTATATGCCCATCTCCACCAGCACCCTTCTATAGTTCCTGTTTCCCCCCACTGGAGCTCATATACTCTGTCATCCCTGTTAACGTCATCTGTGTCAAGCCAGTGTCCCCAGACATTCCCCAGTGCAAGTCCATCCACTGAGGTCTAGTCAGCATATCTAGAGTTCCTTGTTTTAGGAAGAGTAGCTCTTCTTTACCAAGTAGCAATCAGTTGCCAATATTTCTTCAGATAACATTGGGATCTGCTGTTAATTTCCCAGTTCTATGCTGGGTTTTTGTCTGACTGAGTTTCATGGGATTTGTGTATACTGGCACCATTGCCATAGAATCATATAAGCAGGGTCTCAGGAGCTTGTAGGGCTCTTTCCATATGGTCCTGCACCTCCTCCCTGGCTCTTAGGATCTTTCCCCTCCCCTCTTCCATGATGGTCCCTGAGTCTTGGGTGGGTGAATTTTAATAAACGAGTCCTGTCCAAGGACCAGCTCTCGGCAGACTCTTGATCTTTATGCTTTGGCCATTTGTGACCTTTTGGGTTCCTGGCCCTCTGCTGCATGAGAAAGCTTCATTAATGAGAACTGATTAGTGTCTTCTTCTTTACCCCTCTTCTACGTTCCTTAGGTGTAGAGGTTGCATTTGTAGATGTGTCACTTAGGACTGGGCAATTCATAGACAATGTCTGTGTTTGACTAATTACGGCACTTGATAATAATCTCCAACTGGTGCAAAATGAGTGTCTTTGATGAGTGGTGACTGGGATGTTTGCCTATAAATATAAGGATATATATTTTGTACATAGTTAGAAATCACATTTGTCTAGGGATGTGACAGGCTTGGGGTTTTCTCTAAGATCTGTGTCCACTCCAGCAATGTGTATTTGGTTATGTTTATAGTACCACACAAGTTTCCTCCCATTGAGTGGGCTTTTAGTCCAGTTAGGTAGCTGTTATCTGACCCCAAGATAAAAGTGCCAGTCTACTGTACCAATGTCTGTCATATTGTGCGCTGGCCATTGATGTGGTTATTTGGTCTTGAAGTTGGTGTTGGACCATCCCTCGGTGTTTTCCCTTGGCACCTTCATAGAACTCTCCAAAGCTATGAGAGCTAGCCTTCAGAGGAAGTGGTTTTAGGGAAGTTTCAGCTCTATTGCTCCAAATCCTGTGTCCTAAGCATGTTCTGTCTTCAGTGGTAGGCTCTTACCTTCAAGTATTTATTTCTTACTTTATGTGTATTGAGTACTAGCTTGCATGTATGTAAGTGAACCATGCATGCTATGGAGGCCTGAAGAGGATGTCAGATCCCCTAGATCTGGAGTTAGGGATGATTGTTAGCCCTCAGGTGGGTGCTGGGAACTGAAGCTTGGTCTCTACAAAAGCAGCCATTGTTCTTATTGGCTAAGCCATCTCTCTAGCCCCCAAAATTAAGTGAATTTTTGATATGTGGCAATGCTCTACTACTATTAGCTTTTGTTCTTATTTTTCTTAACAGCAGCAACAGTAGTAAAAACATTAATGTACAAATATAATTGACCTTTAAAATCACAAATTAGAATTTCACATTGAGAAGAGAAATTCACATTGTTTTATTTGTGATGAAAATTCTCAGATGCCATCTTAGAGTCTTTTGCAATCTTTTTTACTTTGACTAAAATTCAGAAATTAAAATATATCCAAAAATAAAGGAAAACAGTGTCATGAATTTAGATGGGTTTATTTGCAACAAAACATTTGTATGTATTTACTTTCAAAACTGATAGTATTCAAAATAGGAAACAAGTAGGAAATTACTTTTTTCTAGTATATATACATGTTTACATTTTAAGCTCTTGAGAAAAAAATGTAAACATTCTCTTAAATGCCCTTTTATAACATAATTAATTCAGGAAAGAAAAAGTATATTTTCTATTGACTGACAACCCTCAATTCCATGCCTACAAAGTGGTGCATGAATTTCCAATCAGTAGCCCCTGTTTCTCAAACAAATTACCAATTATCCTTTTATTACATTTACATGAATAAATTAAAAGGTAAACAGAGAGCTGGGGGCATGGTGCCACATGTGAGTGCAGGGCTAGCTGAGGCTACAAGGAGACCCTGTCTCAAAAATAACCAAGGATAAAAATAAAAATAAACAGATTTACTGGATTATTTATAGAAAGTTATAACCCTGTGATATTAACTCAAATGCTTCCAGGAGATTTGTCAAAATATATCTATTAAAAAATAATTGTCATAATAGGTATGAAACCGAATGAAATGCTTATTACTAGAAAATAACAAACATTTAGGATTAAGTCTTAAGTGTCTTAAAACTGTTTCTGAGAATTATTTCTCCTTCACAACCTCAAATAAATCCAAAGTGAAAACATTCACACAATGTATGAGGACTGCAGCAAAAAGTCTTTCAGAGCTTCGAAATCAAAGGAAAAGGAAGATGTTAGATGTAAATTAAGAGAATGATGAATATAGAAAAATACTTTCGATTATGAATAAAATTAAAATATGTACTATTAGGAGCCTCATTGTCAGGTTAGTTTAGTGACAGTTCCCTGATCATATATTTGTTTGGTTGTACTGAGACAGGATCCCACTGTGTAGCTCTGTAGCTCTAGCTAGCCTGACTTGGAACCTGCTATATACACCAGGCTGGCCTCAAACTCACTGAGGTTTGCCTGCCTTTGCTTACCAAGTGCTGGGATTAAAGGCATGTGCCATCATGTCTGCCTGACTTCTGGTCATGTGTTATAAGAAGTTTTTTCTAGAATTGTAATAATGGTACAGGCTCACAGTAAGGTTTTGCAGGCTATGATATTGGAGTTATTTGGGATAGGTGGAATAAAACACCTCTAAGTCTTCATTATGATTATTCCATCAGTCCCACATACACTATGTCAAATCAGTCCTGGATCTTTGAAACTCATAATTCAATTAAAATCCATGTATTGAGAGTGTTTTACTGAGGAACTACCATTTCCTTGCTTCATTCTGAAAACTGATCTGTGGAGCCAAATTTAACCCAGAAGAACTTAACTGTCCTGTCTTCTCTCTTTCTAGCCTTATATAATCACTTCAACAACAAATACCTAGATGTCTGGTAATGTAATAAGAATCAGCAATAGAATTGTAACCACTTCTAGTTAATCCTAAACAATTTATAAGGAGCATGAACTTCAGATAAGGGTTTATTTGATTTGTTGTTAGTATTATGGTGAGCACATTTTTACTATTTCTTATTTGCAGCCTGATTTCTGCTGATTCTCTACATATTGTAGAATAAAAAAACAAATATTAACCCCATGATATGATGAATTTCACAGAAACAGTTTAAATTCATGGAAATTTGTCAATGATTAAATGAAATATGAAAATGAATTGCTTTTTTTCCTCTGTAACTAGTTTTAATCTTTTTTAAAAATTTTTATTATTTTTATTTTATGTGTATGCATGTATTGCCTGAATGTGTCATGCAATGCCCATGGAGGACAGAAGAGGCTGTCGGATCCCCTGGAACTGGAGTTATGGACAGTTGTTAGCTACCATGTGGGTGCTGGGATTTGAAACCAGATCTTCTGCAGGGCATTCAGTGTTCTTAACCACTGAGCAATCTATCCAGCCCCCTAGTTTTTATCTTTTTTTTAATTATCAAAATTATTTATTATATATCTACACATGTTAGAACTATGATAATCTTGGGAGGAGGAGTCAAAAATAAAAATTGCTAAGCCTTTATATAGAATATTTTAATTCTTTGAAGCAATCAAACTTAAATAAAACTCATGTGGGGCTGGAGAAATGCTCAGTGGTTAAGACCACTAGCTGTTCATACAGATGATCTGCCTTTGGTTCCCAGCACCAACATGGCAGCTCACAACTGTTTGTAACTCTAGTGCCAGGAGATCCAATGCCCTCTTCTGGCCTCTGTGGGTGCTGTATGCATACATACAAACATAGATACATACATAGATACATACGTACATACATACATACATACATACATACATACAGGCAAAATGCTCATGCACATAAAAGTAAATAAATAAAAAATAAATAGATAAATAAATAAGCCAGGCATGGTGGCGCATGCCTGTAGCCCCAGCACTTGGGAGGCAGAGGCAGGCAGATCTCTGTGAGTTCAAGGCCAGTCTGGTCTACATAGTAAGTTCCAGGATAGCTGGGGCTACAGGGAGACCCTACTTCAAAAAGACCATTTAAATTATGTTTTTCATTGTTTTTATCTTTTATACAGAGTAAAATGACAAGAAAGAGATGTCTGCACAAGTTCACTATGTGCAGAATATTTTGTTTACCATTTTGATCCATTGTTGTTGAATCAATGGGTTTGAGCCCACAGGCATGGATGGGCAAATGTGATCATTTATAGTTTATCTTGCTTAGATATCTTGGACATTTTTAAACAGCAACTTTTGAGAACAGCACATTGCTCCTCTTCTATTTTTCCAAAAATCTAGATTATTGAAATAAAATATATTCATCAGTAAAGTGTTAATATTTAAAATATTTTATTTACTATTTTCATTTCATGTGTATGCGTGCTTTGCCCTCATGTAGGTAAGTGCACCCGTGTCGTGCAGTGCCCACGGAGAACAGAAGAGACTGTCAGATCCCCTGGCACTGGAGTTAAGTTACAGACAGTTGTTAGCTGCCATGTGGTTGCTATGATTTGACCCAGGTCTTCTACAAGAGCAGTCAGTATTCTTAATCACTGAGCTATCTCTCCAGCCCCAAGAGTTAATATTTAGAAAGCTTATATATAAACAAAATCCAGACATAGTATGCCATGGGTTTATTTAGTGATAATTTGATACAACACACATGAATAAACAAGCATAGCACATTGGTGAGCACAGTCGTTGATAATGCCATGGTTATGGTTTGCATTGGAGTTTTCTTTCACTTTGTCATTTTTAACATTTCTATAATCTAATGTTAACTTATTAATTATAAAGCTAAGTGAATGGGGACTGTTTTGAACAAAACTTTTTCCTCCTTTCAAAAATAAGTTCTATATTTAGAAAGAATCAGTGGAAAATTTAACTTTCTCAAGCACCTTTTCTAACTTCTACATGTTTTCTAAAATATTTTTATAGGAAATGTTCAAAAGTGTGCGTGTGTGTGTGTCCGTGTTTGTGTCTGTGTCAGTGTGCTTCTAGGTACATGTGGAGGCCAGAGGCCAACCTCTCACTGATTGGAAAATAAACACTTTTAAAACTTTCAGTTTAGGGGGCTGGAGAGATGGCTCATTGGTTAAGAACACTGATTGTTCTTGTAGAAGACCCAGGTTCGAATCCCAGCACCCACATGGCAGCTAACAACTGTCCGTAACTCCAGTCCCAGGGGATCTGACAGCCTCTTCTGACCTCCGCAGGCATTGCACGACATGGGTGCACTTACCTACATGCAGGCAATACACGCATACGCATAAAATAAAAATAATAAAATTTTAAAAAACTTTCAGTTTAAACAATTGGTTTTCAGACTAATAAATAAAATTAATGTTTTATTTTAAACTTATTTTTGAATTTTAGATTGAAATAACTTTAAAATTGGAAAAGAGGGAAGATTGTTATGTTCTAATTCTAATAAACTATATGAAAATATAGATCAAACACAAAATTTACTTTTCCTGTTGAAGAAAAGTTATGTGTCTTGAGAACTAATATATAAAAAACCAATAGATTCATTTTGATAATAGGTGGAGAAGCTGCAAATAACTTGAAAAAGCAAATTTAAAGTATATATTGACATCGTATTGAAAATAAATTTCTACCAATATATTGAACAATCCTGTATAAATTGCATATTTCCTTTATATTGTACATTGGTTTGGATAGGAGCAGAATGCATCATAATTCTATGACTTTCCTCCATAGGTCAATGATAAAATAATCTATTTTGTACTGTAAATTATTATAATCAAGATAGAGATGAGAACTAAATTTCCAACCACCTGATGTACAAAGAGAATACATGCTTTATAGAATTACAGAAACTCATAGTTTGTATTATAAATATGAGTTCATGCACCTGTCTAAAGCTTTTACACATTGGGCATTTTGTCTTCTGTCAGCAATCACAACCTTTATATACATTAAATGCTTAACAAATGTATTTAAGATGAATACATTTAACTAAAATTTATTACTGAAAAATTAAAAGGATAAATGGAAAAGTTTCCTTATACAACTGATTTTAAGATTTGACTTTAAAATATATTTGAATATATTTCATTCTATATACTTTTCTAAAACCAGTAATACCTAACATAAATTCAGTATCTGTTTTTACTCATTTACATTTAAATGTGTTTTTTAGATATCTGAATGGTTCATCATGTGTAATGATCACTGAATCTTTTAACTCAAAAAGCAAGTAAAACAATCTAAGGAAAATTGTACACTAAGCTAAAGAGAAGGAGCATTGTCAGGTCGCCTGCACATGCATTATGTTGGATTATCTTATAGCTCATTTTGCAAATACATTTACCAAACACCATGGTTTTAATATTAGTTAAAGGCCTTCATATACAGGGATTTTTTTAAATCTTAAATTTATACACCAAGCTAAGCAGATGGTTCATTCAGTAAAGTGGGGTGTGTGAGCTTAAGTATCTGAGTTCTTGTGCCCAGAACCTAGTAAAGAAAAGAGGGGCATAGCAGCATGTGCCTATAATGTCAGTCCTGGAAGGGAGTTGCAGGATGGAGAGCAGAGACAGGCAGATCCCTGAGCCTCATTGGCCACCCACCCGGCTGAGCAGAAACTGATGAACTACAAATTCACTGAGAGTCCCTGACAATAATAAAAGTGAAGAGAGGTGGAGGAAACACACCTGATAATGACCTCTGGCCTGCACTTGTACATGCACACACACACACACACACACACACACACACAAAACTGTGCAAAATAGTAGAGACACCACCACAGACACATACACTAAAAGAGTTTACATATTACTATGTATAATTAGAGAAGATCCTTATGTCATTAAGAGAATCATGAAAAGTACAAAACAGGTCATCAAGCTTGTCATGTTCATTCTTCCACTCAGACATAAAAGTCACGGAATTTTTATCGTGTAGTAGTCCTGTAGTAGGTAATAGACAAACAGCAGTGAACAAAATGAAATATACTTAGAAACTACATTCTAGTAAAGACAAATAAGCAGGTATTTTTAGCAACAGTTTCCATTTGTTTACTTTCTTATTGAATTTTTGCTATTTTCATACAATGTAATTTGATAACATTTACATCTGCTCCCCTCTCTGCCCCTCCCCCCACTGCCCCCTGTCCAGTTTAGTGGGTTTCATTACATTCTCTCCCTCCCTCTCTCTCTCTCTCTCTCTCTCTCTCTCTCTCTCTCTCTCTCTCGGGGGCAGGGGTCAGGGAGAGTGAAGGTGAGTGTACGATTTGTGTCCCCCGGTGTCCTTCATTGTTAAGTTCATCCCCTGGGCCCACCAAGAGTCCCAATGCCATAAGACACTGTCTTTACCCCTCCAAGCAGATATCAATTGCCAAAGTTCATTAGGTTGGGTTGGGCTTTCTTACCCACTTCTCTATGTCTGTGCTGGGATTTTGTCTGGTTTGAGTTTGCATAAGACTTGTTCATGCTGTCACCATTGCTTTGAGTTCATATGAGTAACTGACCAGTTGTCTGGAAGATTCTGTTTCCTTGTGGTCATCCACCCCCTCTGACTCTTACATTGTAAGAAGGTATTTTAATACTTCAGTATGTGCTAAATGCTTTGGAAAGCAAAGGAAAAGGAGCCTTCTGTTTATGTTACATGGTCAAGGATGACTGACTGCATTGAGTGAGGACAGGAAGCAGATGAGAAATTAGCCAATAGGATATATGGGGAAAGTGAATATCTCAGCTTGCATTAGGATGCAGATGAAATCTGTGTAAATCACAAAGGCAGATATAAAATGAAGATGGGGAAGCATAAAAAGTATTACTGGACACCAAGGCCCACACAAGTCAGACTGGCAAAACAGTGTGAAGATGTGGGCTGCTGCGCTGAGTAAAATGGGAACTACCAGGAAAGAGTGAGGATTTGAGTTCACTTAAAGGGTCAGTCAACCCACATGTAAACAGAATATCATAGCCAAAATAGCAGGGAGTGCTCATACACTGCAACTGTTAGCACCTCAAATGTCAATTTCTTTCTAAAATCTCATTCTATGTAGCTTTCTTGTTACATAAATTTTGTCACATCCCATTGTGGTGTAAATAATTAAATCCTCCTATTTTAGAATTTGCTTACATATATTTCATTATTGGTATATTACATTAGCTTTTATAGATTAGCTGTAATAACATAAAGTTGTCTCCAAAATGTGCTACCTGCAAATCCCACAAATTTTCCCCTTTCTGCATCATTTTCTTCTCTTCATCATGACTTCTTCACTAGGGATCTCTACCTTCCTACAGTCTTGCTACATTGTTACTGAGCTTGGATTTCCTGAAGATATTTGATTCATTTCATTCTCTGCAGATTGTCTGATATGATGTAAAATGCTTTCCTGAAGGACTAAGTAGAGAACATGAAGAATTTTATGAAGGAATGCTCTCTTTATAGATCTTTCTTTTACACTCTTGTTGTTGCTTCCAGACATTATTGTCTTTTCCATATACCCACATTGTTGCAGAGAATAAAGTCGAACAAAACATCATAGTTTTTATGGCATTACGATCAAAAGAATAGATTCCAGAGGGTAAGGCTTTTCGGGTTCAGTTTTCACAACATTATAAAAACACAACACCCATGAAAACTCAAGCAGACAAAAACCCAACATAGAACTGGGGAAATGGGCAGCAAGCACCATCCGTAGCTAAAGAACTATTGGCAGTTGATTAATCTTGGGTAAGGGAGAGTTTATTTTCTTTAAAGGAGTGATGCTAGATAGATAGGCTAACTAGACCCTAATGGATTAACTTGCACTGAGGGACATCTGGGTACAAAAGCTTGGCTTGATAAGCCTTAATATTTAAGACAGAATGCATGAAATCTGGTGGGGTGGGCTATGGGGGGGGAAACTGACCCAGAAGGGGGAGGGGTTATAAAGATGATTAAGATGTTTTGTATGAAATGCATGAAATTGTAAAAGAAATATATGTAAAATATAAATGATTGTCAAGAAACAGGCTGATCAACATCACTTCAGGTGTCAGTGTATTGACAAATCTTTACAGCTCAGTTCTAGAAAGGATTAAAATTTTGACCAGTAATAATTTGGATTGAGATTGTATGGGTCTTGTGAATGATATCATCATTGATGTGAGTTCATATGAGTAACTTCTCAGCTTTCAGGAAAACTGTTTATGATGACCCACCACCTCTGGCTCTTACAGTCTTTCAACCCTGTTCTGCAACAGTCCCGGAGCCTTGAGTGGTACATGTTTGAGGTAGGCGTCCTATTCAGGAATAAGCACTTTGCAGTCTCTCATTCTCTGTACTTTGTCCAATTGATGCTTTCTGTGTTAATCACCATCTGTTTCACGAGGAAGCTTCACATTAATATTCTTACCTACTCCTGTTCCACAATATTCCTGGCTCTTCAGAAAAGATGTTTTCATATCAGTTCCTGCTTGATTATTCCATGCCTTGTGTCTGAAGTATGTCGTGTCTTCAGTGATAGGGTCTAAAAGTAGCCTCAAAATTATTGTATATGAATAAACCTAATGAAAGAGATTAAAGATCTCTATAATGAAGACTTTAAATCTTTGAGGAAAGAGATTTAGGAAGATATTCAGGAGATAGAATTTCCGTGTTCCTGGATTGATAGAATTAATATCATGAAAATTACCTTCCTACCAAAAACAATTTATAGATTTAATGTAATTCCAATCAAAATCCTCTGGATGTTTTTTTCACAGAAATAGAAATAAAAATAGAAAAAAAAATCCTAAAATTCCTGTGGAACCACAAAAGACCCCGAATAGCTCAAACAATCCTGAGCACAAAGAGCAATATTGGAGGGTTAGGATTCCAGATTTAAACCTACATTATAAGGCTATAATCACAACAAACAACATGACACTGGCACAAAAATAGACATGTAGATCAATGGAACAAAATAAAAGATCCAGATATGAGTGGATGCAATTTCAGCCACCTGATAGTTAATCAAGATGCCAAGAACACACACCAGAAGAAAGACAGCATCTCTACAAATGGTGCTGGCAAAACTGGATTTCCACATGTAGAAAATGAAATTCGACCCTTATCTACCATCCATACAAAAGTCAATTCCAAATGGATCTAAGACTTCAGTGTGAAACTTGAAACACTGAAACTGTTAACACAAAGCCAGTATCCTACAAGATATAGATGCAGAAAACAACTTTCTAAATGGTACTTCAGTTAGGAATTAAGATCAAAAATTGACAAATGGAATCTCATTAAACTGAAAAGCTTCTGTACGACAAAGTAAACAGCTAATCAAGTGAGGAGGAAGCCTGTATAGTGGGAGATATGATAGTCGATTGTTAATCAGAATGTACAAACAACTAAAAAACATCAAGAAAACAAGTGACTCAGTTAAAAAATTGACTGTGGATCTGAACAGAGAGTTCTCAAAAGACTAAACAAAAACAGCTAAGAAATACCTAAAATTGTTCAACATCCTTAGTAATTAAGGAAATGCAAGTTAAAAACTACTTTAAAATTCCATCTTAACCCAGTGAGAATGGGTAAATTAAGAACGCACCAAATGCTGGCAAGGATGTTGGGAAAGGGGAACCCCCTCATTCACTGCTGGTGAGATTGCATGTTTGTGCAACCACTGCAGAAATCAGTATAGAGAACTCTTAAAAAACTAAAAATAAATCTCCCATATTTCTGGCTATTTTGTTTTTAATGTTTTTATTGATTCTTCAAAATTTTCATACAATTTATTTTACTCACTTTCAGACCCCTCCCCCAGCTCCACCCTAATGCTACTAATTCGACTTCATATCCTCTATCGTATTTTTCTTTTCTAATCCATGTTCTCCAATTCTCTTGGGTGTGGGTTTATTCCTTAGGGTCTGGTCAACCTATCAATTATCACACCAGTAAAGAGAACTGACTATCTCCCAGCATCTAGCATTTACCAAAAGCTCATCAGTTAGTGCTGGGGCTTCTTGTCTACCTCTTCCTTTCCTGCTGGGTCTTTGTCTGGCTTGGGACTGAACAGGTCTTAGGCACACTGTTATAAGTGCTGTTCTTTCATATGTGCCTCTACCCTGTGATAGCAGGGTAACATTTTTTTTCTTGTATTCATCTACCATCTTTGCCTCTTACAATCTTTCTGCCCTCTCTTCTGCAATGATCCTGAGCCTTGAAAGGAGAGGGTGTGATATGGGTGTCCCACTTAGGGCTTGGCACTCTGCAGTCACTTATTCTCTGCATATTGACCAGCCATAGGCCTCTGAATTAATCACCATCTGCTGCAAGAAAAATGTTTTTCTGGTGAGAGTTGAGAGAGGCACTAATGTCTGGGTATAAAAATAAGTCATTAGAAGTCGTTTTAATACTATGTTTATTTAGCAGAATAAGAGTGGTAGGTTCTCCCCTACAGTCTATATATTGTCTAGATACAGGTTCTTAGCCTTGATAACAGTGTCAGGTAAGGGCTTCCTCTTATGAAGCAGGTCTTAACTCCTGTCAGAAGTTGGTTGATTGTTCTCATAATATTTGTGCCATTATTTCACCAGTGGGCACCAGTCATTATTATAGATCACAGGGTTCACAGCTTGGTAAGGTTGGTGATTACCTGTCTTTCCATTAGCATGCATAGCATCTTCTGGCACTAAGAAAGTTAGACAGTAGAGACAAAAGTTTAAGGTTGGGTCCAGCTTGATCTCTCTGTGTTCTACAACTCACATATGCAGTATCTTCAGGAATAAGGTCTTACAGTCAAGTTCTCGTGGGTTACCAAGAGCAATGGCAATAGCCAGTTTTGTTTTGAGGGCCTCCCTGACCAACAACACAAAATGAAGGAGTCCTTCTTTTGAAACAGATGACTTCTAAGACAGAGTTTCACATCTAGCCACACTTAGAGAATAGATGTCTATGAGATGCCAAACCCAAAGTAATACATCTACAACAGAACCTCTACACCTAAGGCTCACAAAACGTAGTGGAACAAGGGATAGAGAGAATATTAATGCATCTCTCTATTCTCATCAGCGAGATTCTTGATGAAAATAGAGGGAGATGAACACAAAAAGCAACAAATGGCCAAAGTGTAGTGAATAAGAGATAAAAGATGGTGTATCCTTGGGCAATACTCTTACGTTAAACTTCACTCACCCAGGGCTCAGGGACCATTGCCAGAAAGATTTTAAGAACCAGAGGAGGAGGAACATGATTATAAGGAAACAGACTGTTAAAGGATCCTGGGGCTTTCACTCATATGAACTTACAGCAATGGTGACAGCATGGACAAGACCCATGCAAATTCAAACAGACAAAAATCAGGACAGAAATGGACAAATGGGCAGGATGCCACAGCTTGGGCAAGGAACTATTGGCAGCTGATCACTGCTTGGTGAAGAATAGAACTTTAAAAAATATATTATTTTTAGGCTGGTTGTGATGATGCATGCCATTGATCCCAGCACTTGGGAGGCAGAAGCAGGTGGATCTCTCTAAATTCAAGGCCAACCTGGTCTACATAGTGAGTTACAGAGAGCTGGAGCTTATAGGGACACCCTATTTTCTTGTTTTTTTTTTTAAATTTTATAGTTATGAGTGTGTTGCCTGCATATATGTATGTGCATCTGTGTCGTGAAATGACCATGGAGATCAGAAGAGGGAATCAGGTCCCTCAGAACTGGAGTTATGGATGGTTGTTACCCTCCATGTGGATGCTGGGGATCAAACTAGGGTTCACTACAAAAGCTGCCAGTGCTCTTAACCACTGAACCATCTCTACAGCCCCTCAGAGAGTTGATCATTTGCAAAAAAAAAAAAAATAACACAATACAAGCTGAAGAAGCTCCAGCCAATGAACTCACCCTGAGGGACATCCAAGTACATAATCTTGACACAGTAGACCTTATCATACTTGAAAAAAATGACTGAAGTCCTTTGGGCAGGCTATGGAGGGGTGAAGATGGGGGGGGCTAAATATGATTAAGATGTGTAGTATGAAATCTACAAAAATTGAATAAAAATATATTTTAAAAAGAGGGAGTCCACTCCTCACACTGTGATTTTTTAAATTTATTATTTTTTTTATTTTATGTGTATTCGTGTATTGCCTGTATATATGTAAGTGTACCCATGTCATGCATTGCCCGCAGAAGTCAGAAGAGGCTGTCAGATCCCCTGGCACTGGAGTTACGGACAGTTGTTAGCTGCCATGTGGGTGCTGGGATTCGAACTCCAGTCTCCTGCAAAAACAACCAGTGTTCTTAAACACTGACCCATCTCTCCAGCCCCACGCTGTGATTTTTATTAGCTAACTTATAGTGTGTGGTAGGGCCACTGAATTGCCTTAATAGGGTAACTACATTTAAACGCTTTGTATTATGTATGTGTATATATACTATATATATATATATATATATATATATGCACATGTGTATATATTTTAATAAATTTCTACCTTAGGCTTCTTCATGACTTTCAAAAGGCCTTCAGTGTTCGTTATCCTTCTTACTCCATCTTCGGCCCTACCCTCCCATCTTCCACTCCATTTAACCCTTCTACCTCCTTATTCCCCTTTCCCCATTGATAACACTGAATTCTATCTCCCCACTGCACCCCCATGGCCCCTTACTATTTTCCTGACCTGTGTTTCAACATTTGAGAACTTTGGATAAGCAGCCAGTGCTCTCAACCACTGAGCTGCCTCTCCAGCCCCCAATTTTCTAGATTTGGTTTCCATGTTCTGCTCTATACTTCATACCCTGCTTTTTCTTTTATTTCCTCATCCAAAAGTTCTTTTACATTTCATGTTCCTAAACAAATGCTTTCCTTTATTTCATAAAAATAAACAAGACCTTGAGTGAGGTCATCTAGATGAAGGTATAGGACATAGGACACGGGAGATAGGGTCCTGTTGCATAGTTCTAAATGACCTTGAAATTGCTAGATAAGGCTAGGCTGGCCTAAAACTCAAGATTCCCATGTTAAGCCTCAGAAATATACATGCTCAGCACAGGACCCAAGTGTCTCTCCCAGTTTAATTTTTTTCCCACCCCTCCATCTCTCAATGAAAAATACATAATTCTCACCACAGAAAATGTAAAAATGAAATGGGGACATTGCAGTATCTTTGAGAACACTGGAGTCTTTCTCAGTTCTTGGTGAGCTTGGCTTGGGTGGCTAGGGCTCTGGAAAACTTAATGGCCAGCAAACAGCCATGAGCCACTGGCTTTTTGGGTTCTGTCTCCTGAATTCAAGAATGAAATTCATGGACCACAGAGGGTGAGTTTTAGAAACAAATTTATTATGGACCCATGCATGGGACCTGAGACAGAGACAGAGTGAGGGAGAGAGAGAGAGAGAGAGAGAGAGCTGAGCTCCTGTAAAGAGGGCTCTTAGGAAATGGGGTATCATCAGGCTCCTAGTACTCTGCAGTTTTTTAAAATAATTTATGGAAGGAACTAGGATGAGCAAAGGGGAAGGGGATGAGCTGGTCTGCCTAGTTTTCCCAACCATGATGTGCACAGGTGCCTCCTCTCACCTTCAGTCACATGTAGCCTCTAGGTGAGGTGTTCATTTAGGAGATAATGAATAAACAGGAACCAGAACTCTCTTCCAGCATTCCTGGTCTCCAGCAAGGACATTCTTGAAACTGCTGCACTAGAATCTCTGCCTTATGAGACCTGTTTCTATGTCCTGGTCTCATCATTAATAGTTTACTCTAGAGCCAAAATGAGTGACCATGGCCTTGGAACCCAGATTCTGGTTCCTCTACATGCTATGTTCCCAATGAGAACAAGAGATAGAAACTGGTCTCATAGGGCAGGGACCCCAAAGTAGCAGCTTCTAGAATGTCTTTGCTGGGGTATCTGTAATAAACTTCTCTCTAAAAATCAACCTCTGTGGTCCTGAAATTTCATTCTCCAAATTTGCAAGACAGGAACTCAGAGACCACTAACTCAGTGGAAGTTTGTGTGAATCTCAGGGTCCTGCATCTGAGTTAAAGGCCACTTGAAGTGAGAGGAAAGGGCTCCTTTAAATTCGACGACCCCACAAATTTTCTCATATACTTCGAAGGTGAAAGTAGTTTCACAACGTTTTTATACTAACTGAATAAAGAAAGTAGTAAATCAAGTCTTTTATTTTTCAAATACATTGGTGGAAACATTCGCTAGGCAGGTTACATCAAGTGGGGAAATCTCTACCATATACCTCAAATGTTATCTGATGACATTCTTAATCTTTGAGTTCATAAAAACTAAGGGTCTTTGTATTCCAAAAACATTTATCTAACCATCACAAGAATGCTGTTATATACAAAGATGGGTAATAAATGGATACTAAGGAGACAAAAGAAAGCTCAAGATAATTTCAGTTCCCCTATTCCATTCCAGCTCATTGTTGTCAGTCAATTAGCCTTGTAGAATGTATAAAATCAGTGTGAGTTTTATTTTTCTAGGAAATTTAGTTCATATATCCATCCAATAATTTTGACTTTTCTATCTTCTACAAAAAATTTTACCCTCTAATTTCCTTTTATTTTAGTTCTGTTTACAAGAATTATTATTTTAATTTTTACTAATAAGAAACATACTCTTCAAGTACATGTGTATATTATATTTAATTTCTAATTCCTAAACAAGGGTAAAATAGTCATTGTAAGTCAATGATTATAAAAGAGGAGAAAAAAATATCAGATAACTTTTTATTTGCTAACTAATCAAGTTCAGTTATCAGACTACTAAAGTAATAACTGAAACTGTTGCAGAAAATCAACTTGCAACCATCTAAACCTATACAACATAAGAAAGTTACCAAAATACATGGTTTTAAAATAAAATTAATCTTGAAAATGAGTAACACAATAGTAATATTTAAATTAAATATGTGGGCCTTCACATTATCCACTCTTAACTGTAACAGAAAAAACTATCAACATCATAGATCCAGTCATTGAATTCTTTCCAGTTGTGTTACCATTAACTGAACATATATTACAAAGGCAAAACAAATGTCTTCAAGTAGGATTCTGAAAACTGTATAGTAGTGTGTACATTTCTGTTTTAAGTCTCTGCTATAATTTTATTTAGACTACACACTCTCCTTTACTATCAAATTAATTTAATGACTCAAGGCAGTAAAATGTATACTTACTAAAATGAAGTTCACAACAATAAAATAATCTTATATAAGGCCTAAGTTTATTTTATTATTCATATTTAATATTTCTTGAAGGCTATTTCAAGTACATGGTAAATATGTTAAGTACATATGAATAACTTGAAATATAAATATATTTCTACTGACTCCTCTGACATATCCCTAGATAAATGAATTTCTTACCATATGATAAATGTGGATCCTTATATTTAGAGGCAAGCATAGCAGACACTACTCATTAAAAAAAACTCCTTTTTAATATTTTATTTACTATTATTATTTTCTTAACAGAGCATAGAATAGGGGTTTATTTACAGAAGAGTGGGAGCCCCACATTTATGGCTGCACCATAAAGTCCACACTCAAATACAGATCCTGTGACCTCCCGACAGCCGCATAAAATGGTGAGAGAGGTACCTCTTGGTGTTCTTGGCTTATATATTCTTTGCCCCTCCTGCACATGCAGCCAAGGTCAACTAATTGTGTGGGAGGAGTAACTGACTCCCTCCTTGACTCCTTGAGGAATGTGGGAAGGAAGTGTGACTATAGTTTGCCAGCATAGTGGTGGGAGGACATTTCCAGTTAATGCTCCATCTCTTCCTTCAGCTCTTACATTTTTTCTGCCAACCTCTTCTGCAAAAAATCCCTGAGCCTTGGAGGGGGTGATAGGTGTGAGATGTCACAAGGCACTGAACTTTCGGGGCTCTGCATCCTCTGTGTTCCATGGGCTGTTGGCCACTTTCAGTAGGATTCCATATAATAGAAAAACACACAGCAAGAAGCAAGAACAGCTAAACATTGACTGCTATAATAACCTATGGGTGTAAACACAAATGCGTGGTCAGTACTTTAGCAGGTGTATCATTTCCATCTAGCAAATCAATTGCAGGGACTTCCCACTGAGGCCTATCTATATTCTTCCCACCACAGGGGTTGGCTGAGTCTACTGTACCAGATGTGTGTTCCACACCTAGGTGTGGGCATTACATCCAATCAAAAATTTGCTGGTTGTACATACACTAAACACTTCACTATTGGACCAGCAGGAACATCTTGTTGGTATGTTGGGAGTGCAACATGCGGGGTCCATCTTGAGGAGAACTGTAAGGCACTATTCTCCCCCAGTCATTTGTGTGTTGCATTTTGGCACCGTGAAAGCCACCCATCTGGTGGCAAGGGCTTTCCAGCTTAGTCCAAGCTTGATTTCTCCCTCTCCTGTGCTCACATCATGCAGTACCTTCAACAATAGGGTTTTTTCCATCCACTTCCAGTGTACAGCCAACATTATTGTAATGGCCTTTATTGTTTTAGGAACCTCTAGTGTCCCTCAGGCCAACAGCTCATAGGGAACAACCTACCTCTGGCACTAGGATTTTCATTCAGCAACTGTATTGATTCTGGAAGGGCTTTCTTCCATCCTCATAAGGTTGAAGAAGCATCTGTTTGTAGAAGATGGAAGTTACTGCAGAATCCCACAACTGGTCAGACACAGAGAATATATGTCTGTGAAATGTCCAGTCCTAGGTGACACATCTACGGTTGAACATCTACACCTAAGGCTCATGGAATATAGCAGAATGAGGGGTAGAGAGAAAACGTGTGCATCCCTCAACTCTCACCAGTGAAACTTCCTCATACAACAGATTGTGATGCACACAGAAGGCCCCAGCTAGCCAAGTTTTAAAGAATAGGATACCAAAGAGTGTGTTTCCCATATTAAATCTCATCCACCCCTGACTCAGGAAACATTGTGGAAGAGGGGACTGAATGAAATTTCTATGTAAAATAATTTCTGCTCTGTTTGCTAAAGCCAATAAAATTGCCAGTATTCAAACTTTGCCATTCATTGCCCAAAGCAAACCTACTCAACATAAAGCAACATAATATTTTATCTTTGCCATGCATTCACTATTCTGTTTAACATGAATGACTATATTAATTTTTCTTATTTAAATATCTTATATTTTGTAAAACAACAAAGAGTGTGGTATGAAATATTTGGAATTTTTAACAAGACATAAATATTTCATAAGAGAGACAAAGCTAAATTAATGAGTGCCACGTTTATTCTGAGGCTATGTTTTCTTTATTTTATCTTTTTTAAATGAATTAATTCAGATTAATTCCCTTTGAGTAATATAACAACCAGTTATTTTAAAATATCTTAGTTAGATGAATAAATTACTCAATGGGGAAGGCACTGTGGGTTTATTTCTTAAACTAGATTGACTTAGAACTTTTTTTTTCAAATCACACACTATTTTGTTCCCATATCTTGTGAAGAAAAGCAAAGAAACCAAACTTCTATATCTGAAACAAGTATATCAGCTAAACTTGTTCCTCTGAAATGGATTTTTAAACCTATATCTATGTTGCACCACAAAATAAATTAAACTCGCAACTTCAAATGTTAAACATAGCCTTAACAAACATGTTCATATTTTCAATATAATGTTCATGATATTTGAATTTTGAGAAACACTGAGACATAAATACCTTTTTCACATAAAACTCAATATTTCACTTTGAATGCATTTTAATCTACATGTGAAAGCCACATGTGAATTATATCTCACAATGTATATAATTTAGCAGTGTAGAAAATAAGAACTTGTATTTTCTTCTCCTTTTTAAAAGATGTTGATTAAAATTTTCGTACCATTATAGAGATAAATTTTAGCAGCTGTTGATAATAGTGGTGAGAGGTATGACTTGGAAAGTATTATTACAGATCATTCTGGAGGCCTTACATTGAAAAGATTGGAATAGGATAAAAATGATCCCATTAATAATAAGAACTTCAAAAGGTGTTCAAGCAAAAGAGTAAATAATCTGTTATGGTTGCTTTTAAGGAACTGCAAAATAGTGAACAGGTTTAAAAGGGGCCAGTGACACACGGAGACTGGCAAGGAGCTGAGGCAAGGTGTTGTTTGTACCTTTGAATGAAGAATGTGACTAACAGTATCAGAGGGAAGCTTTGACACAGGTCACAGCTACGTGGCAGAGCAGCAAGGTGAAACAGGATGCCTAGTGAAGCACAGTTTTAAAAATCATGTCTGCTCTTTCTTCTCCATATGTGGAAATGCATGGGAACTTATGTCATATTTTCATTGAGACCTTGAATAGAGTTACTAGGCAACCTTTTTTTTTTCAGAAAAATTCTATATGACAATTTACTTGGCTTCTTTGAATTGCTTTCTTTCTAATATCTTTTAGTATATCTGGTAATATGAAAAAATGGCTTAAGATAAAATCTATGAAGAATCCACAAATTTTTGAGTATCTTAAGATTCAATTGGAGCCAGCAAGATGGCTCATAGAATTCATGTAAAAGGTGGAAGAAAAGAACTGACACCACAAAGTTGTCCACTGACCTCCACAGGCACACTGTGGCACATGTGACCCTATACCTGCCACATACCCACTAATAATAATAATAAAAATAAAAATAATAATAATAATAAATTTAAAAGGAATGAAGTGTTTTCTACATTACTCAAATATTACAAATTATGTTACTGTGGCTCTCAAAGGTATCTGAAGAACAGAAACTACCCCAAATAAAATTGACAATAATTTGATGATTGGGCATGTGTATCTGAACTTTTTTGTTGTTGTTGTTCTTTTTGAGACAGAGAGATTTGGACTCCAGTCTCCCTTCATTTATGTTGTTGTTGTTGGGTTGTGTTTGCTCGTTAATTTCTTTTGAGGCAGGGTCTCCATGTAGCCCCAGCTGACCTGTAACTCCAGATGTAGACCAGGGTGGTCTTAATCTCAGAGACATCCACCTGCCCCTGCCTCCTGAGTCCTGGGATTAAAGGATTGTGTCCCCACACTAGGCTCAAATTCCGGCTTTGTCACTCCAAAACTGAAAGAAGACACATACATCCTTTAATTTGGTTAAGACTAAGTCTTCATTCATAAAATCAAGCACCTGAGTTCTAGTTTTGAGAATTCTCGTAGGACTTTATAATGTAATTCTTTAGTTTCCTACTGTCCCTGTGATAAAGTACCATAAAGGTGCTGATACAGAAAAGCACGTGTGGATGCTTTCATATTTATAGAAGTCAGAAGCCAGAAAACAACATACCATCAGCAGGACTATTATCTTCCAGTAGCTTAAGGGGAGAATTCATTAGCCTTGCCTTTTCTAGCTTACACCTTCTTGCATGTCTGTGTTCTACTCACTTCCTCAATCATCAAAGCACCTCCCTTTAACCTCTGGTTCTATTGGCAACATTTTTCTAATCTTCACCCTACTGAGTCCCTCTTATAAAGCCGGATGGGAATTTTTGTGTCCACAAAGGTAATGCAGGATAGTTTTTCACATCTTAAGATTCTTGATCACATCTGCTATGAAAGGTATCTATAGATTCTGGACATTAGTACATGGATATCTTTGAGAACTGGGATGGTGAGCATTATTCAGACTATCACAATTCAGACAGTAAAGGTAATAAGGGGCAGGGGAGATGGCTAAGTGGGTAGGAACACTTGTAATGCAAGTGTTTGTAGTGCTGAGTTTGAATCCCCAGCACTCAGTTAAAAAGCTGGACAAAGCCGCCTGTGCTTGTTATTCCAATGGTGGGGGAAAGCATAGGCATATCTTGGGATCTCGATAGCAGCCATCTTACCACAACGGGAAGATTCCATACCCTGTACCAAGGGAATAAGATGAAAAATGATGGAGAAAGAAACATCCTCCTATGTTCCCCACACGGACTAACGAGCACATGTACAGCCACACACATGTATAACACACATACAACACATAACACAAAATACACAAAGTAATAATAATTATCAACACTAACACGAGCAAAAGCAGTTTACTCAATATCTCTGGATTATAAATTCTCTATGCACAGCCTTAGAGGAGGGTTGGATAGCAGTCAACTTTCAATTGAATCATAATATGCATAAATAAATGGCAGCTATTATTATCACTATGAACAATATTATTCTTTTCTATGAAGAGAATTAACATGCACAATTCTGAGACCATCCTTTCAAAAGCTCTGCCAAGTAAATTTCTCACTTCTGAAAGATGACCTTTCTAACTTTCCTCTTACAAAAGCACTGGGCACAACACATAACTGCAGTTTCATACTCCAGCCTTCAATTCCCAATCAATTACAACTGTAGCATTCCAATTATTTCAGGGGCCAAATGTAAAAGTATTACTTTCTAGTAAACCTCTGATAAACCAATCCCTTAAAATGCTTCCATCTCTGTATCATTTCATCTGTAGGCAATTATTACTCTATAAAAACGGTGAAACAAACACAAAGGAAAATGTAAGATACACAGGATTCTAAAAGTAAAAGGTAATAAGGATGTAAACAACACTCATTTAATGACTTGTTAGTGATCACTTGGAAACTTGTTTTAGATGCAATCATTATCCAGAATTTTGGTTTCACTATTTCTTTGGTTTTTCTGGGATGTTTTAATGAAACTTCTCAAGCTATTTTATATCTACAGAATAGGTGCAGGCATAGTGCCCCTCTGTGTGCCCCTCATCACTTCATGTATTATTTGCATAACAAATTAATATGCTGTTTGCCACAGTTAAGGAGTGAAACTTTACAAACAGATTCCATATTGTTTCCTATGATTAGATTGCCATAGTATGTCTTACAGAAGACAAGCAGAGAGATGTAATTCTCAGCACACCTATTCAGGATCCAGGCTATCAGGCTTAAACAGGCTTGTCACTATTGCTTGTTTAATTCAGAAGTTGTCAGAATTGTCAATAATAGCACCTTCAGCTTCTTAAATCACAACCTGCAAAACACTCACATATTAGGATTGAGGAATTAAAAATCCACATTTTATTAAAATGTTGATTCTTTGAGACAAGATCTGATTGTGCTGCCCTTATGGCCTAGTACTTACTATGTGTCTTATGTTGCCTTTGAACTTGTGGCAGTCCTTCTGCCTCAGTCGCTTGAGTTTGAGAATTGTGGGTATGCAGTAATACCTGTGCTACAAATTCTCGTATTATTTTGTTTTGCTTTTGAGACCACATCTTACTATGCAGCCCTGGCCAGTCTCTAACTCACAGTGATCTTCTTATCTTAGCTTCCTGAGTGTTGGGATTTCAGGATGAGCCACTGCACCCAGGTGACTAACAAAATTCTTTTCATTTTTTTACACATTGGAAGTTTTAATTGAATAATTAATTCAGCATATTTTTGAAATTTATAAATTACATTAAGTAAATATCTTCTTTTTGCAAATCTTTAAAATGACCATTTCATGTTGACTTACAGAATATGTTAAAGGAGTATTGAGATATGTTCCACATCTAAGTATGATTAATATATATTATACAATGTATAACATCAATTTTATGTTCCATATATTATTTGCATGGAATAATCCTTTTAGCATACAGTACTGTGAGTTTCAAAAAATTCATAGCGTATGTGATCACCAACATAATCCAGTTACAGGCTATTTTCATGATCACAAATATCTCACTTCAACCCCCTAGGATATTTGTTTGTAAGACAATCCATGAATCTGAAATCCCTGGTTAATACTGATATATTCTCTGCACGTAGAGGGTTTTCTTTGTGGAATATTACATCAATTGAGTGATAATGTGTAGATTTCTGAATCTGAATCCGTCTCACTTAGGATGGAACTGAGATCTACCCAATGCATTGCTTGTGGTGTAGTCATTCATTCTTGTATGCAGTTGAATATTTTTCCATTTTATGGGGTTGTAACAATCACTTTTTACTAAAACTGAGGATTATTTTGGTCTACAAATACTAAACTAAATATAATAATAAAACTTCTTATGAATGCATATATACAACTTTGACTTTTTTCAAATTCCATGCAATATATTGTGGTCATAGATTCCTCTGTGCACCTCTGTTTCTAATCTCCCACTGCATTTCTTTACTCTGTACTATAGAGTCGGGTTTGTGTTCCCTTCAGTGTGGGTTCATCCACTGAAGTCTGGTCAAGCTACTAAGGGGCTTGCCCTTAAACATAACTGAATCTTCCCTTCCCAGTAGTCATCAGTCGCCAATAGTTCCTCAGGTAGAAATGGAGTTTCTTAACTACTTTGCAACATCTATGCTGGGATACTGTCTGGCTTGAGTTTACAAAGACTTATGCATTTTGTCACCATTGCTACGAATTCATATGAGTAACTGAACAGTTGTCTGGAAAACTGTTTTCTTGTGGTCACTCACCTCCTCTGGTTCTACAAATCTTTCTTCCCCCCATCATGGGGAATGATTACTGGTCCTTTGGGGCAGAAGTTTGATATAGATGTCTTATTCAGGGATAAGCAGTCTTCAGCCTCTTGTTCTCCTAACATTGGCCAGTTGTGGTTCTCTGTGTTAATCACCATCTGCTGTATAATGGTGCTTCTCTGCTGAGAGCTGAGAGATGTATTAATATATAGACATAATAATCAGTTATATATCACTTTAATACTATATCTATTTAACAGAATCATTGTAGTAGGCTTTCTTCCATGGCTTCTGGGCTCTCTAGCCTCAGGTTCCTATGCTTGATTATCAGTGTCAGGTATCTGCTCCATTCTATGAAATAGGCCTTAAAACAATTAGAAATTAGTTTCTTATCCTCCTATACTGTTCAGGCCACTAGAACACCAATAGGCATATCTTGCCAGGCAAGTTTTTGTAGCCACAAAGAGTCACAGGTCAGTAAGTTTCATGATAAATTTTCTCTTCAGGTAACTTGCATAGCACCTTCCAGCACTATGATACTGGACAGTAGAGATGAGGCTTTGAAGTCAACACCAGCTTGCTCTCTCCTTGTTTGTTCCACAGTTCATGTACGCAGTGTCTTCAGCAATATGGTCTTATCAAGAAGTTTTGGTGAGTAACCAAGAGCAGGGGCAAAGACCGGTATAAAATCCACATTCTTAATCAGTTATTGTGTATGTAAATTACTTGAAAATCTGAAAAAATATGTGTCCACTCCCTTATTTACTTAAATATTGTACAATTTATTTATGTTAGTACAAGCTTAAAGATATTCATTTCATACCTTTGGTCATGATGTAATAGGGCTCACCCTGTTGCTTGACTTGTTTTAACATAAACAACTGGGAATGTTTTCTGTTGGCATCTGTTTTCTTTGACATCAATTCGTTGTTCTGCTAATTGGGCACATCTTTACTTTCTAGTAGTACAGAAATCTATTGACTTTTCTTGCATATTCTCTGCCTAAGTTCTAGATTTAGCCATTTCTGCTAGGCCCTCTAGTATTTTTATTTTGTTTATTTTTTTACCTTGGAGGATGGAATTAGAAATTAAGAAATTGGCCTAGGAGTGGTAGCATATGCCTGTATTCTCAGCACTCAGGAGGCTGCAGCAAAGGATCATGGGTTCAGAAAAACCCTCTCCCTTCCTAGCTACTCTCATCCCCCCCCAGATAAACCAATATCTTGGTGCTAAGTATACTCATTAATAACAGGATTTCATCACTTATAACCTATCTCAGAGAACAGAAAAAGAAAGTAGTGTGAAAACTAACCCATATATATATTCACATATGTCTGTACATGTTGTTACACTGAACACATTTAGTAAATTATTGTTCACTCTTTGTTCCCCATGTTCTACACTGTTGAGAAAGGCAACGTAATGTGTATCCACCAGTTCAGTACTATACAGGTAGCTTAACACCCTTAAAATTTCCCCCTTCTTTAATATATTCAATCTTCTCCTCTCCTTGAATCCCTGGAAAATCACTGGTTTATTTTCAGTCTAATTTTTTTTCTAGAGTTTATGTAGTTGAAGTAACACAAGGAGTCTCTTCAGGCACTAGCTTTTTCACTTAGAAATATCCATGCTTCATCTGTGCCTTATGCGTTTTAGTGCATCATGTTCATCATCAGAGACTAAATATTCCATGTATGATTTTCCCATAGTCAGTGTATATTTTTCTGTTAAAAGACATCTTGGGTACCTCTGTTGTTTGATGAACAAAATCATTAAGAAGCTTTTTTCTTGACATTTTACAGCTAAAATGGTTTCACTAATGTGATGAGCAAGGTTTTTCTCATTTAAGCTTACAATTGAGAAACTTAATGCAACATTCAATATAAAATCAACTGTGTCATATAATTTGACATCATTCAGTGAAGATGTTATTAATGGGAGATGATGATGTAGAATGGCACAGAACATTTTGATGATAATCTTTAAATTTAGGAAGCTGCATGAAAAACTGAATTTAAAGACTATCATAAAAATGTTCCATGCCCTTCTTCAATGAATGATTTCAAATTATATGACGGTCATCATAATGAAAATTAGAATTGACCATGTAATTTCTGTTCCTGCCATTTTATAAGTTTATTGGAAGCTATTGTCTATTATAGTCTTCCAAGCATCTCATCAGATAAAGACTGACATGACACACAGCTTTCAGGCTAAATGCCAAAAAGAGTCTCAGTCAGCATGCTTTCCTTTCTTTGTCATGTTTCTTTATGGCTATTACTCTCGGGCAGTCATCTCATTAATGGCTAGCCTTTAATTCAACAATCTTAAAGTCTTTCTATCAATTTGCAGTGTGATAATTTACTTTTTGGGGAAAAAATATTTTATTTATTATTTTTATTTTGTGTGCATGAGTGTATGGCCTGCATGTGAGTGCACCCGTGTCATGCAATGCCACGGAAGTCAGAAAAAGGCTTCAGATTTCCCTGGAACTGGAGTTAAGGGTGGTTTGTAGCCACCGTGTGGATGCTGGGAATCAAATCCGGGTCCTCTGCAAAAGCTGTCAGTGCTCTTAACCGCTGAGCCATCTCTCCAGCCCCAATAATTTACTTTTTACTTTCATACTTGAATGATGCCATACTTTATATAATTTAGTTATATGCAGACAGGCAATTTCTTAACTATATATATATCAATATTTTACAATTACTTTTAAAAGAGTTATGAGATATGAGATTATAGCTTGATGTTAAATTTGGATATTATAAGGCAAAGTGGAAGACACAGGTCAATGAAAATATCCCAAACTGAAAAATGACATTTTTTGAAAGTCCTTTAAAAATTATTAGCTTAGGTAGAGAAAAAGCAACTATATTTGTCAAGGGTCAGAAATTATAATCACATATAATTCCTATGATAAGCAAATACTGAAACTGGCGTTTGCCCTGGAGGTAACTTTTGATAGCTTCTAACCTAGATACTAGAATATAATGACCAAAGTGCTTAAGGGATAGGAAGTAAATCTGGAACCCAAACAAATAGATGAAATTTTAAAGTATCATTAAAATCCCAATGAATTCCACAACAGACAACAACCACATACAAATAAGCCAGGTTAATATTAATCTGGTAAGGAAGGCAATGACAGAATTCTCATAGTTCCTCTGAGAACTAATGACAAGATTTCTGCATATAAAGAATTTGGAAGCCCGATGTAGCAATACCAGTATATTTAAAAATGACAATTTGAAATTGTCTTCCTGATGACCTCAAATTATTATTGCCACTTGTGTGTATTCCCAGGAAAATAGTGGCAAAAAAATGTACATTCTAGAAATTTTACAGCTTCTCATCTCAGAGGAAGATGAGATAAAAGACAATACTGAAAGGCTAAATAGAAGGAAAAAAATATTAGAGATTTACCCACCTAGGAGTGTCACTCCACTATAAAACTCTTTATTTCTGCCAATTAAAAATAGATTTCAAACAAGAAAAGATTGTGAACATTACAAAAATTAGTAATAGAAAAAGACTACTTCAACTGGTCAAGGGTCCACTTCAGTGTGCTGGCACGTGTGAGAACGTACATATGATACTCTTTTGTAACGTAATGTTTCCCTTAAGGTGTTGTGAATACAATCTAATAAATGTCAAGTACGGGGTTCTTGATATCCAAATTAAAAAGAAAAAAAAAGGAAATTAAGGGTAGTATTTTCCAGGTTTTATATATAATGTGAATTTAATTTTATAAGAAGCTAAAAGAACATCAAGGATTATATTATTTTTCAATGTATATTTTTACTGAATTTTTCGTGGATTTCATAAAGTACATCTTAATCATCTTTAAACTTCCCTTTCATAGCCTGATCACAGGATTTCATGCATTCTATCATATATGTTAAGGCCTATTGATCAAGTTCATATACCCAGATGTCCCTCAGTATGAATTCATTCACTGGAGCCTGGTCAGCCTATCCAGCATCACTCAAGCAAAGAATATCAACTCTCACTCACTCAACAATGATCAATTGTCAGTACTCCCCAGTTGAGGGTGGGGTCTTCTGCACATTTCCCCAGATCAGTGCTGGTTTGTGTCTAATTGAGCTTGCAATGGGTACACGCTGTCACCATTGCTGTAAGTTCATATGCGCAATTTCCTAGGAACCTGGAATTCTGTTTCCTTATAGTCATGGACCCGCCCTGTTCTTACAATCTTTCTTTCCCCTCTTCTGTACCGGCCCCTGAGCCCTGGGTGGATGACGTTTAATATAGGAGTCCCATCCAGGGACATGTACTCGGTAGTCTCTTATTCTTTACGCTTTGACCAATTGTGGCTTTATGTGTGCATCACACTCTGTTATATGAGGAAGCTTCACTGATAAAAACTGAGAATTCTAATATTTTTCAAAATCTAAAATGAGACAAATGCTAATAAAACTTCAGAACTCCTTCATAGGACCAAAAAGTAAAAAGTATGCTATAGAAAGCAGTGACACTTGAGTTACAATGATTTTCCAAGCTCTTTGAACCCAGAGTGAGAAGAAAATCTTGCTGTTACGATAGAGGTGCACTCTATTCAAAACTAGTCTTTACAAATGATGGTGTAACCTGATGGTTTTAAGTATACACAAATTGTTCTTGAATGAATCTGAGACTTTTACCATCTCAAAATATATAATGTCTGTATTTTAGGAATAAAGATTTATCATCATTGATTCAAATGCTAAGAAATGGAGATCACAGAAATTAGATTAGTATGGTAATAACACTATCCGGTAAACTATTAAGTATTA
>NW_008358866.1:4965984-4975234 GCF_000622305.1 Nannospalax galili | reverse complement strand
TAATTGAAATCTCCATTAGAAATATATCCATAGTAATTGAAATTACCATTACTCATAAGATAAAACAATATGACATCTATGTGCTCTACTAAAATTGCCTCAACTTCCAAAAGCAAAAATAGGTTCATATGCCATCAGTGAGAGAGAACAGAATTAACAATGAAAATCTCATTAAGGTTTTCATATGTGAGGATACATGCACAAATCAACTACTTTCTATATTAGCATTCATTTACCTATTTGGGTCTCTTTCATGACAAGCACTGATATAGGTAGTGGGGACGTATGTGTGAACAAAGTCAAGTTCAATTCCTGTTTTCTAAAAACCAATATTCTTTTGGAGAAGATGGAATTAAAACACCATCAAGATAAATATGTTTAATAGTTGCTAGCAACTGAAAAAGTAAAAAATGGTAATACACACCAACATAACTAACAGCATTTAGAAATAAAATAAATGTGCATGGCATATACAAAATGTTATTAATGTATCATAAATCAGTGGGAAGTAGAATTACTTTGACATTCTTAGGAATAAACAATTAAATGTGGTATATTTTATACAATGGAATTATATAGAAAAGTAAATATTAAGGATCTGTAATTAGAAGCATGAACCAATATGTCTACAAAACATTTTCTTCACTTTTTTGTTGATTTTTTGAGAATATCATGCAATGTATTTTCATCATATTCACTCACCCTCCCACAAATCCTCCCAGATCCACCCCCTCCACTATCCACACAACTTTGTGTCCGTCTATGTTTTTTAACCCATTGAGTCCAATTTTTGCCGTCCGCATACTCTCGTACTTGGGGATATCCACTAGAGCATGGTTGACCTACCAGGGGTCATACCCATAAAGAAAACTGGACTTTCCCTTTCCCAGTAGCAATCAATTGTCTATAGCTCCTCAGCTAGGTGTAAGACATCATGTCTACTACCTCTCGCCATGCAGGGATGTTGTCTGGCTTGAGCTTGCACTAGTCTTGTGCATGTTGTCACAATCTCTGTGAGTTCCTATCTGCAACTGTCTATTGGGTCTGAAAAACACTGTTTTGTTGTGGTCATCTAATATATTAGCCCCAAGGAATCACTATACAATGTAATTTCATTATAAAATTTTTCTTTAAGACAGTTAAATAATAAACCACTACTGATATGTCCTGTCTGGTAAAACTACATGTATATCTAATATACTCCTATAAGAATATCTAAAATATAAAAATCATATAATAGTAACTAATTGGTGATTTGCATGTAGGTCAAAAGAAAAGTCATCCATATAGTCTAGTGAGACTATAAAATGTATTAACGACCTTGGAAAGGTAGGTGAATTCTTAAAATAAGATCCTGTTGCAAGGCCCCTAAGGATTTTCCAAATTGAAAACTATTGTCGACACTAAACCATACACGACATCCTTACAACACAATCTATTTGAACACCCTATTTATTATAAAGGTCTACTGAAGATGAGCAAATGGGTTCATGTTTATAAGCTTATAATTACACATCTTTAAGTCTCATTGGTCCATGTTACCCCACCACATAAGATATACAGCAATGAACCTATTTTTTTTGTGTTCTAAAAGATATTTTATTGTTGCAGTTTGAAGTTTCTCACTGTTCACTTTACATTTATAAACCTTATTTTTAATTACATTTATTTATGTATGCATGTATTTGTGTTTGTGATGTGGGGTGTGTGTGTGTGTGTCTGTGTGTGTGTGTGTGTGTGTGTGTGTGTGTGTGTAGATTAGCAGACACATTGTAGGGATTGGTTTTCTCCTTCCACCATGTAGGTCCCAGGGATAAAACTGAGGTTGATAGACTTGGCCACAGGTGTATTTACCTGTCGAGTCATCTTGTTGGCTCCTTGTTCATAAACTTTTTGTGCATGTAAATCAGTATCTTCAAGATTCTACATTAAAAACTGAGAAATTAGTACTCAAATGAGATGCGGAAATAATTGGTAATTATTTGTAATGAATACATTTGTACTTCTGTGAAAGTTATTATAATACTATTAATAAAATATAGAGATTTATATTATCTTCACAAAAAATTCTAAAATCACTCTTAATTAAAAATTGTGTGGTGAAATAACCTATTAACATTATAATTTTATTTTTCCAAAGTTGCTAGTGGTAAGTTATAAATATTAGCTTTCATTTTATTAATAAGGAATACCTCTCTCTCTCCCTCTTTCTCTCCCTCCTTCCCTCCCTCCTTCACTTCTTGCCTCCCTCCCTCCCTGTCTCTTTCTCCCTCCTTCCCTCCCTCCCTCACTTCTTGTCTCCCTCCTTCCCTGTCTCTTTCTCTGGTTAAAGCAGTGTCAAGGCTCTTACCTAACTTCTCTACAAGACCACATGTATGTCATACAGTATAGCACAACCAAAACAATAAAGTCTTTTTCATTACCAAAATGTCAAACAGCAACAAGACATAAAAAGACTACATCAGTTTTCCAAAATTGTTTGCAGTCTTCTTACATTTTTCTACTTGAAATCAAGTGTTTCAGGTGTGCTATTTGCTCCCTAAGTTCTGGAATTAGTCACTTTCAGAACAAAATTCTTGGTATAGTTTATAAATACAGAAAACAAAGTTTCAAGGAATTATCAATATATCAATATTTAAAAATCCTAAATAGTTTTATCAATGAGTATACTATAAGAGCTACAATTAAAATAGTATGTGGACATAGCAATGTCCATGAGTGGAAAATTATTAAAATAGATTCTATAAATGAGTACTATAGAGACAGTAAAGAATATGTAGTTATAGCATGGAAATTTTCTACAATGGAGCCTTTATTTAAAAAGTGAATCACATCTATGAGCATGTACATCTATATTTTAAAAATATGCAAGTAGGGTCGGAGAGATGACTCAGAGGTTAAAAGCATTGACTGCTCTTGCATAGGACCCAGGTTTTGTTCCCAGCACCACATAGTGGCTAACAACTGACAGTAAATCCAATTTTAGGGTTTCAATTTCCTTTTCTGGTCTCTACAGGCCCCTGGTGCACTTATATCATACAAGGAAAATAGTCATATATGTAAAAGTAAATAAAATTTTTAAATCTATGCAAGTATACTGTGTATCTAAAGCAATATGAATGGCATGTCTGTGTTTGTGGAGAAAGGTTTGTAGAAATGAGAAGGGCAGTTGAAAGGGTGTGTACAGAAAATAGATCAATCTGCGTGTTTTCTACAATAAATTCATGTAGAGCTTAATAATCTTTTAATAATAAACTGGGCACAATATAATCACAATCGGTCATATCAATTGAACCCATCACATGTTTCTTAAGTACTGTCTGTTATGGGCTAAAATGAAAACAATATGTGAATCCAAGGAATGAGCAACTCATAATTAGTACCTGGAATTAGTAGGAATATAGTCATTATTTTTAGGAAGGGATATCAGGGTGGCTTGCATTTACTACTTCGCACATATACTAACCAAACATCTTTTTATGTTTCTTGAAATAAAAATAACCACATTTTAATATTATCTAGTTTATAATATTTGTGTATTATGAACACAATCATTCCTAAATCAAACACATAATTTTGAGAGAAGTTAAAATATTGAGTCCTATGAGTTACATCAATACTTACCCACATTTATAAATATATTTTCTATAGATCAGAATAGAAAAACTCCATAGGATATTTAACACCTTTACCATTCACCTGTTCCACACACACACACAAAAAAAAAATTAACAAGAATCATGGAGTAAATGCATTTTATAAATATTAATCCACTTATATTAATAATCTATATGTATATATTTTATTGTTTTACATTAGTTAATCCTCTAAACTCCTTTGAGTATTTTAAGGTAATATTCAATATAATATTCAATATTCAGTATGCATGTATTTTTGTGTTGTATGATAAATGGAAAATTAAAAATATACCACAAATTTCTGAAAGGATAGATTAAAGATCATTAAGATCAGACTTACTGTTTAAATATTTTCCTCTATGAATAAATTTCAGCATATAAAGCTAACTTGGAACTTCAATAAAGAACATTTTATTTACTTAGTGATCCATGTGCTAATATAATTAATAAAGCATAATTTTATGGCACACAATATAAGAAGAGTAATTTACAATTTCATTATACTGCTTCATCAGGTGTAAACAGATGCACATTGGATGGCTTTCACATTTTACAGAAATTAGTATGAAAGATAATCTGGACTATCTGGTAAGCTCTATTAAGAATGTTTATGAAAAGTATAAGTCTAATTTATGAGAGTCATTCATGAGGTGAAATTCTTATTCTTATAATGACTTATTTTCTTCAACAGATTGCTGATGCCCAGTATGTTATAAAATTGCACATATTTGTTCTTTGTACACCAGCATTTTTAATATAGTCCAACTTAAGAGTATTTTTAGTGGGGAAACAAATTCTCCTACAGGCAATGATGTGCAGTTGGGCTTAATTTTTTGATATGATTTCATTTTTAACCATATTTAGCAATGTCTTATTGTTCCATCAAAAAAATAAGAATATCAAACTGTAACAGCCCCAGCCCCAAAGTCTTCATTGTTTTATGAGAAAAGATGAGTTAGCATACCAAACTCAGACTAATGATGTAATTTAGATATTGTACTCTAAACCATGAACATTTCAATACTCTGTGGAAGAAAACAAAGAAAGTTTTCCCAAAGAAAATCGTTCCTGGCTGAAGATGGAAAATAATGTAATATGACCCCTAACTATTTTCACATTGATGATAAGATCCTTATTACATCAACATTAACCAGGTTTCACTAAAAAATAAAAATCATCAAATATAGAGTGAGTAGAACTCGAATGTGTCATTTGAAATGAGATACAAATTCTATATGCATTGAAAGACTTTCTATTTTGCATTATGTGTTGGAAGAGTATGGTAATGTATCCAGGAACACTTTGAGCTCCAAGGAGGAAACCATTAAGAGGGAATTGTTATTAGCATCTGAGCAAGGAAGTATGTGTACTGGAAACCATTAAGAGGGAATTGTTATTAGCATCTGAGCAAGGAAGTATGTGTACCCCAATTCAATGAATAAGCCTAATTATACACTCTCACAATGGTGACTTTAACTCAATAGGAACAGCATCCCAATGAAAGTTCATTTCATAAAAATGGGAAATACATAAAGAAAAGTTTTATCATAAGGGATTTTAAAGTAAATTTTATCATTTGGTAAACAAAGAATGTGAACGAATGTTCAATTGTTGTAGGTAAATGATACTGGTCAAGTCAGTTATCACATCCAAAAAGTTTTGTGAAATAGAGTAAAAAATGTTATTTAGCTGGGCATGGTAGTGCACACCTGTAGTTCTATCACTTGGGAGGCAGAGGCAGGCGGATCTCTGTGAGTTCAAGGCCAGCCTGGTCTACATAGTGAGTTCCAGGACAGCTGGGGTTACAGGGAGACCCTGTCTCAAAAAGACAAAAAAAAAGTTATTTAAAAAATTAAGTGAACATGAAATACCAAGTTGTTTGCTTGAAATCAAATAGTCCCTAAACATTCAAATAGAAAACACTTGTAAATAAACATGTCATTGTTCGTATAAGAAAGTTTAAAGAAAAAAAACCTAAAAGATGTAAAAATAACTTGTCAGGCTAAAAAATTAAAGTACATGTTTTTCTATTTCAGAATCTTTGATATGTTCACTATATTGAATTATATGTTCTATGCTTTAAACTATGGATACAAATAGTGTTTTCTGTTAAAATATAGATAATTCTATATTTTCTATAAAATTTGAGTTGGGTTTGAAAAGATATCTGAGCAGTTAAGAGCATTTGCTACTATTCCAAAGGACCTTAGTTCAGCTCCCAGCACCCATATCAGCAGCTCAAAACCTCCAGTAACTCGAGATACAAAAGAAGGACACCCTCTTCTGGTCTCTAGGTACATACACACATATGGAATACATATATACACAGACATACACACAAACATATAAATAAAAATCTTAAAAATAAAATCTGGGAACAATTTTCTTTAACATTATATATTAATAATATTTATCAGGTTACTTTTGTTTCTTGTCTTATTTTTTTAAGGAAAGTATGGAATATGGAGTGGGCTCAGAAGAAATCATTCAAAAGAGATGGTTAAAATAGTAATATTGACCAGTCTGCAAGACAATCACTAAGAATGAGTAAAATTATACACATGCATTCACCAGGATTTAAACTGATTACACGATTTCTTGCAATCCAGACTGTTTCAGAAAGCTATGGTGCTATTTATTTCTAAAATAAACAGGTATGTAAAGATACTTATACAGCTAGCTTGAAAGATAATAATGCAACTGATAACAAACACTAACAGCAATCTCACTGATTTTTAAATTAAGTACATGAATAAAAACATTCATTATTTCTCAAAATTCATATTCAAAATCACATTAATAAAAATTGCCTGTTAATTATTAAAATATAGGCTTCTAATAACTTGTTGTAGAACGATTAAATCAGGATATTGGGTAATTATGTGAGCACCTATGGGTTCAATAAGCCATGGGTGAAGTGTCGCTGCCAAGAAACTGGATAGAATTGCTGACTTAGGAGAAAATGATTCCTTAAATGTGTTTTTTGTTAACTGATTTTCAAGTTCACCATGGGGGTCAGCTTCATATGAGCTAAGGTAAAAGGAGAAGTGTGATAAGTATGTGGAATACAACTTTATGAGCAAGACTCTTGACACCCTTCTACTCACATTCCACTGGCTGCAACTCAGTTATCTGAGTGGCAATGTTTTATGTAAGGCTGTTCTTTTGCCTGTGCAAAGAGCAATCAGCAGTTTTGCCTAATTATGAATACATGAAAGAAATAAATCAGATTGTTGAAAGATGATTCATGCAGTCTCTAGAAGTCTATACCTTCTCCAAGCTAAAACAACATCTTTGATAGTGAGTCCTGGAAATTATCTTTTAAAACAATTTCCCTGTGAGTCATTTGCAAATGACTGCTGACTAATTGCTAATGGTCCTTTTGTCTAACATTGCCTACCCTGTTAACCCTAGAGTGACTTTGTTTCCTTTTACTTTTACACAAGGAACAATCTCTTAAAAATAATTTTTTTAACTTTTATTGAGCTTTTGTAATTTCATAAAATAGTTCTTAATCAAATTTAGACTCCTTCCCCTATTCATGTCCTCCCCATTCCCCCACCAGACCTCATGTATTCCACCATACATGTTAAGTCCTATCCAGTCAAGCAATCGTCATCAGATGTCCTTCAGTGTAAATTCATCCACTGGAGTCTAGTCAGTACATATAGAGATCATATGTAAGGCATATTCTCCCAAACCCAGTAGCAAATAATCACCAATAGTTCTCAGCCTAGACCCACCTGCCACCCATTTCTCTACTTCCATTTGGGCCCTTGTTTAACTGAGTTGGCGTGTGTTCTGTGCTCTATGCCACCATTGGCAGCGGTTCACATGTGCAGTTTCCAGTGGCCTGGAAACCTCTGCTTCCCCATGTTCATGACCCAGCCCTGACTCTTACAGTCTTTCTGCCCCTCTTCTTCATTGGTCCCTGAGCTGTGAGTCGGTGAGGTTCAATACAGGGGCCCTGTCCAAGGACACACACTCTGCAGTCTCTTGTTCTTTAAAACTTGGTCAGTTTTGGCCCTCTATGTGCATCATATTCTGTTGTAGAAGGAATCTTTACAGGTGAAAGTTGAGGGATGCATTAGTTTTCTCTCTACCCCTTGTTCTGCTATGCTCCATGAGCCTTAGGTGAAGAGGTTCAACCATTGTTGTGACACCTAGGACTGGGCATCTTTTAGACATATTTTCTCTATGTCTGACTAGTTGTGGAATTCTGCAATAGCCACCATCGGTTACAAAAAGAAGCTTCTTTGATGAGTGGTGTACAGTATGCTTGTCTGTAAACATAAGGATCCATATTTAGTATATGGTAAGAAATTTCATTTTTCTAGAGATAAGAAAGAGATAAGGTTTTCTCTAGGATCTATGTCCTCTCCTGTCATGTGTATTTGGCTTTGTTCACACTGCCACCCATGAGTTCCCTCCCACTGAGAGGGGTTAAAGTCCCATTAGATAGCTGTTGATTGCCCTGCAGATAACAGTGCCACTACTGCACCAAAAGAGGTAGTTTTCTGTGTTGACTGTTAAGGTTATTAGGCTTTGGGGCTGGAATGAACCTTTGATTGTTTTTCTCCCTTAGCAATTTGCATATTATCATCTAGCATTATGATAGCCAAACATTGGGTAGAAGGCTTCCGGGTCTGTTCCTGCTCCATTGCTCTAAGTCCTGTATCCCAAGTATGTCCTGTTTTCAGCAGAAGGGTCTTATCTACTAGCTCTGGGGGATAACCAAGAAGTTGGCAATAACTTGTGATATTTTGGGGGTCTCCTAAACCTCTCTTGCCAACCACTCAAAGGGAGGTCTTGTCTCTTTGGCACTGTGTTCCTTGCCAGATGAACCAGTTATACCACTCCTTAACATATACCCAAGAGACTCATCATACTCTAGAGATACCTGTACATCCATATTTGTTGCTGCTCTCTTCACTATAGCTAGGAAATGGAAAGACCATTAATGTCCCTCAACTGACAAATGGATAATGAAAATGTGATATAATTACACAATGGAATTTTATTAAACAGTGAAAAAAGAAGATGAAATTATGAAATTTGCAGGTAAATGGATGGAACTAGAGAGTGTTAAAAATTATTTTGAAGATAAGGATTTTTAAAGAACTGCACCAATATTGCATCTCAGTATAAATATTTTATGTGTTATAACAACCTTAAATATAAAGAAAACCCACACATACAGAGACTTAGCTTCAGTTCTATTTTATTGAGACAAATAATCACTGCATTCCTCAGTAACTATTTTATTACAATAAGAGCTCTAGTGCTCTGCACGAGAGTGAGTCTGCAACTCTAAGATAAGGTACTTCTGGTTGGTTGTTCATTTGCTTGTCATTCAACATCATTTGGTAAGTAACTAAACAGTTACTAACTTTGCCCACAAAATAAGGTGTGCACACCAACCACATTCCTCTTAAATCGCATTCTCTCCAATTAGAGCATGTACACATCATCCATGTACTTGATAAATCAATAGATTCTCATATTTAATAATAGGACATTATGATTTAGTAAATCTAAAAGAAGTTCTTAAAATCCTACCCTTTGGTAATTATTATACAATTTTGAACTGTGTGATTTTTGTGTGTGTATAT
>NW_008358866.1:4963403-4965868 GCF_000622305.1 Nannospalax galili | reverse complement strand
ATCAATGAGTTTGTTATTAGTGTTTACATTAAATTTATGCCATAAATATAATCTCCAAAATAATCAGATCAAATATATAATGAAAAGCTGCAAATATATTATTTTTTAGAAAATTAAGCCTCCATAATTTACTAAATTTTCTTATTATTTTTGTCTTCATGTGACATCCCCTGCAGTTATTTTCCTTGAACCATAGGCTGGATTGATAAATAACCTAAACCTCAATAATTTTAACATATTTTCAGAATAATCCTAAGTATTCTCATACATGTTCGTGTCTTGGACTCAATTACTGTTTCAAATAATATACTAGCTAGAATACAAATATTGATTATATCTATGCCATTAAAACTCTGCATTCTTTTTTACAGAATTGAGTTAAATTAAAGTTATGACAATTGTTTATAAAAGAAATAACATAATATGGAATAGGCATCTGAATATATGCAAAATCATTATTCTCATGGGATCAATCAAGCAATATATTCTTTGCTAAATTTATAAATGCAGACTGAATTCCTCATAGAGAGATCTAGACTTTCATTATCCAGAAAATATTATTTGCGTGGCAAAAAGTACACTTATAAAATATCTCTCCAAATATAATAACATCACTTTTAATAAGGAGTCTCCATGCTATTAAAAATCCTATGTGTACTATCCACATTTAAAATATTTTTAATATGGTTTCTTAGTTTAAAAAGATTATTTATTTTTAAAAGAATACTTGAGAGCTCAATATATTTATTTTGCTGAGCAGAAGCAAAAAATCCCAGGAATTTAACATAATAACTTCTAGGGCAGCTTTTCATAAATTTGATTTCTTTAATAATTTAATCAAATCTTTAACAATTTGTTACTTCCATCTTCTTTGTATTCCATTATTCTACCAAGTTAGTGACTTCACTACTTCTGACTTCAGTCTGCTAAAGCTGAGTGTGAATGAGGGAGAAATATTCTACATTCTTGCTCTTATCATCAATACCTACACAGAATTTCACCAATCATTTTATTTTTGTTCAAGTATGTTTTCTGCATGTAATTGCCTTAGTTGCCTAAGTTTTAATGTGATATTTTCTCTCTATATTATTTAGTTTTTAATTTATATTTTAACATTTCAATTTATCAAAACCTACCTCACATCTCATTTAAAATATTTAAAAATTTTTTGTAGACAATAAACGCAGGGTTTCACACATGGCAGGCAAGCATTCTTCCACTGAGCTACATCCCGAACCATGAGTTAATGTGCTTTTCACTACCAGTTCTGGATTTCTTATATTCTACTTTAAAGATTTCCTTAGAGCTAATGAACCACACTGATATCTCTCGAAACTGGTATGCGTTAGCAATTGTATGTAAGAAGTTGTGTCCATATTTTTAAGGAGCTTACAGAATACTACAACTGAGATGATTCAAACAAACAGCAAGGAATAAAACAGTCCTGCTAAATGCAATGGGAATAGAGAAATGAGTACATTTACAGATATACTCTGCTGATTAGATTACTCATCAATAGAAAAATTGGCCTGGCATCCATAGACCTGTCTAATATTTGGTCAGTCAATAACAAAGAGTCAATATCTTGATCCATGGAATAACATAAAAGAGAGGGATGCTGAAACAAACAGTACTGGCTACTTTGCCTTCAAGAAGCTTCAACTCATTAGAGAGGACGTGTGCATCTAGAAAGTATTGTAAATAAGTTCAATTAAATTAAATTAAGTGCATCTACACTATAAAGAGTTTAAAGGAGCAACATAGATCTCATGTGGCAGGAAGAGTAACTCAAGTTAAAAATTCAAGTGAAACCACTGATCTAGCAGGTCTGGTAAGACTTGGTAGAATAAGATTTTAAGAACAAAAGGGCTTTATGGGAAGCTAAGGTTGTTATGAGTTAGTAGACTGAGGAAGAAGAAAAAGAGGTGGATTTGAGAGGAACAAGGAGGGGTACTTGATTGATTTCATTATTCAAAACGCAATCTCGTTGAAAGGAACAAGAATGCATCTTGCTAGAGTCCTTTCTCTCCTTCCACCAAATGGGTCCCCGGGATGGAGCTCAGGCCTTCAGGCTTAGTACTAAGCAATGTAACTCCCTGAGCCATCTCACAGCCTAATCTTGTTCCTCTCAAAAGGAATTAGCAAATAGAAAAATGAAAAGGTGATAGATTTGAAAGCTCCAGTTTAGTGTTGCATAGATACACTAGATATGCGTATGACTTTAGGCTATAGCCACTTGAACTCCTTAAATGGGAATTGCGGGCATTCCCTTGCTTCATAGTGTTTCAATTAATAAAACAAAATACAAAATTCTTTTTTAAATTTACAGGAGATATTTAAGAAATTCTTTATTTCCTTCTTTTTGGTAATAGAAGTCTTAATCTTTTTGGGGGGGGTCTTTTTGAGAGAGGGACTCCCTGTAGCACCAGCTGTCCTGGAACTCGCTATGTAGACCAGGCTGGCCT
>NW_008358866.1:4961422-4962793 GCF_000622305.1 Nannospalax galili | reverse complement strand
TGAGAAAACAATGATTTGGATTATTTGAATAAATCTTTCATCATGTGAATAAATGCTATTTTTATACAGGAAAAGAAAGTTCTACATTTAGAAAAATTTTGCTCCTATTAACTAAAAAGTCTAAAAGTTTGCCGTCTTAACATATATCTCTTCTCTAAAACACTTCTCATTGCATCCAGAATGTTCAGCTGCTCATTGAATAAAAATATATTTTTATTTATATGTTTCTTTACTCTATTTTCATTTTTCTCTGGTTCGTGAAGGACATCACAATTTTTCTGTTATCAGTATATATTTTCTACCATACATAAAACACTACATTTAATCATTACTGTTTAATTGAAAAAAATCTAAAATCATATTTTCTCTACTATTTTCAAGATTTCAATATAGCTTTTTTCCTAAAGTAAATTTCACTCTTGCATTTCCAGTTTATTGACAACATTTTGCACTCTTCACATCCTGGTTGCTTAGATACCTGAGAATGTGCCCACTGTAGTTTTTGGTTAAGATTTTATTATATTTGAATTTCTCTTTAGAATTCACAGTGATATTTCAGATTAGCAAACTTGATTGTATCTAATCACCTCCATAAGAATGAAAGATAGTACATTTTGTTATCCAGGTACCTTTACCTCTCTAGAGAAGTCAGTTCCATAAACCAATTATTTATTCATAAATGGTTGTTGAATTCATTAAAAAAAAGTTGATATTATTCCCCCAAAACTGCAAACTGAAAGAAATAGCAATTCTTCCATAGGAATTTTTCTGAAACTGATATGGAATTTAATGTGATAAAAACAAAGTATATTAAATTATTATTTCATTACTGAATCTTATTAGTGCAGTTGTTTTTTTCTTGTAAGCATTAGATATTAATATCTAAACATAATCATTAGCAATACATGTAAAGAGAAGACATTACAAATAAAGGCCCAGAAATATTTTGCCTAGCTTACAACCACCACTTCAGAAATATTTTATTTGGGCTGGAGTAATATCATATGTGTACTTATAATAATTTTCAATCATAGCAATAAATCAACTTTATTTTATGACTTGATAAATTGGAGCAATACATATTATTTTATGACTTTTGTCCCAGGTTAATTATGAATAAGATTTTAAAAATCTATGATGTGGGGCTGGAGTGATGACTCAGCAGTTTAGAGCACTGAATGCTCTGCAGACCACCCAGGTTCAACTCCCAGCACCCACATGGTAGCTAACAACCATCCATAACTTCAGTTCCAGGGAAATTCAACTCATTGCTAGCTAACAACCATCCATAACTTCAGTTCCAGGGAAATTCAACTCATTCTTCTCACCTCTGTGGGCATTGTACAACTTGTGTACACCTACATATATGCA
>NW_008358866.1:4953986-4960046 GCF_000622305.1 Nannospalax galili | reverse complement strand
AAAAATAATAAATATATTTTTAAGTATTTTATTTATATATGCAATGTTGTATTTTGCAACTGTTAAGATCAGGGGAGATAAAATGGGTCGTGAACAGATGCATGTTGAACAACTAGTAAAGATTAATTCTTTTAAATATCTCTTCCAAATTCTTTGCAACCTATAGAACATCAAACAAATAATTTTCAAGACTACCTTGCAGTTACACCTTTAAAAGTGGCTTACGTTCTGATCATCAGTAGTCTTTTAAAAGCATAATTTATCTGAATGTGAATATAATTTGGGGAGGGAGACAGTAGCTTCAACACACCCATTTACAGCAAGGGCAATTCTCACATGACATGGAAGTTTCCTCATCTCTGAATTTCATCTAAGACACTAGAAAATAGCCATTCTCAAATCACCTGGATTCCTGAAGGTGGCCATTGGCTGTAACCTTGAATTGGCTTCTCTATGGTGGTATGTAGGCAGCCAGTCTTGCACCTGGTGTTTCAGCTTTCCAGTCATTTCCTATTATGCATTTGTCTATACTTAAATCATTTCTTATTATGTTTTATAAGTCTTTTACTGTGTGTATCTGAGGTATACAACATGATGTTATAAGAATACAAATAAATAATAAAATGGTTACTATGCTAAAGCAAATTAACATAGCCATCAGCTCACAGAGTTAATCTTTTTGGATATATGACAAAAGCAGCTGCAATCTACTCATATAACAAAAATAAAATAAGAATCAAATAAATACACTATTTTCCGCTACTGTTCTCTCCCCACACTAGATTTTACACTGAATCATCCCACTTCCCTGTTACTTTGTATCCTTTGACCTTCATCTCTTTTCCACCCTACCTTTTATGACCCCTGGTTTAACTCTCTCTCAGATCATTCCTTCTTAAAATTGCTAGATGGGATCAATTACCTGTAGTTAACCTCCTACTAACGCATTACCCAAATCCAGGGGAATCCTAAGTAATAGTGTGCGTCTTGGCTGGCTTTGTTGCTCAATTATCCTCCTTACGTAGCATGGGAAGATTTTCTTTTCCCTATCACACCCCTCCAGTCTCCAAGTCAACAGTGCCTAAAGACTGATTCTTGCTTTAAAGATGCAATTCTTTGGGGCCGTTATATTCAAATCATCACACATTTTCTCATATCTAAAATATACACTTAACAATAGAAGCTAAACATCTTAAACTTTCAAAATTAGAACATAGAATTCTGTCTTAAAATCTAAAAGACTGCTTGTTCTTGCTTAGGGTATTTATTTGTCTCTTTCCTTGTCTATTGGAGAGAAAGGAAATATTTATGAAGAGAAGAATTTCTAGCACCCGGAAGAAGAGGCAGCCGGTAGGATTTAGGGATGATGAAAGTATCTTCAAGACTAAAAATGTCTGATTCACCACATCCTCATTTTGTCAGGTAGATACTTTTCATATTCAAAGTGATGGGAATTTGTTGAGATCTGAGGAGTGGGTCTTAGGATGCACATATCTGGTGTCGAAAAGAGAGGACCGGAGGAAGGCGAAAGAGCATTAAAGTAATCATCACACTTTACCGTTATGACTGGTTTAGTCTGAAAAAACTGTGGTAATGCTTTAAAACAATATTTGTAAGCCAAGTATGGACACTTCTGTGTGTTTTATCTTATAATTATCACTAAGAATTTCTATAATATAAATATAATTTCAAAGGTGAAAGTATTAAATATTTTAAAACCTTGTTTCTCTAGTATGTGATGTTGGTGAGCTTAGAGAATAAAATTAAATATGTGGACATAGAAAGCATCTTCAATAGGTGTTTCTTCTCACTTTGCTTAAAAAAATAAAAATTATAAACATGTTATACTTGTGATAAAACTTAGACTTCAATCACAAAATGAGAACCGCTTTTTCTCTCCTACACAGAACTGACTCCTAAGAAAGCTTTTGAGTCTCTTTCAAACTAGCATTTCAAAGGGACTTTGCTGACTGAAATCTAGATTTGGCTTAGCAAATTCAACCACTGAGTTCAAAGACACCTCTAAGTTTGACCCAATATATTTTTCTGCCTTTAGATGGGTTGTAAAGCATGTGAGATTAATGGAAAACATGAATAAAAAGGTCTCAGGTCGATAAAACATCAGAAAGGCAGGCAGCCTACTGAAACTGGTAGTGGATACTATGCTGTGAATCAGAAACAATGCCATCCACACTAAATTGACAGGGGGAATAGTGTGTCATGTATGTGCATGGGAATGTGTGTTCAACATCGGTTTCTACAATTCCAATTATTTTGGCCACCGTATGCCCTGTAATGATAAAAAATGATGTGAATTTTTTTCTTCTTTGAAAGTTAGGGGATAATAAATAATAATTGTGAGGGTAGTGATAAGTAAAAATTAAATGTACTGCAATCAAAATATTCTGCCCTAACATCATATTCTTGCTCTGTGATAATGACTACATTGATCAATGAATAGAGAGATAAGAAGAAAAAATAATTCCATTTTAAACAACTAGATAAGAGATTGAAGGAGACAAATCTGGGAATGGAAAGGCTATCAATGAAGAGCTTTGCCAAGGCTAGTAACTATCCTCAATATTAAAAACACAGTAACTTCACATTACAGAACATCTTGGAATTACAATATATGTTACATTTATTAAACAATAAATACATATAATATACATATCATAGATTTGTGGATATTATACATGCATTTTATGTTGTATATGTACATATTTTACAAACATCGTTTAAATGATAGCACAAACAAATGTGACATAAGAACAGATAAGATTTGACATTCAGGACTCTAGAATCAGAAGTTTAGTTTGAGTCAGACTTCACCACTTCCTGTGTAGTATGGTACAAGTTACTGCACATCTCTGTATTATTGTTTTGTTGATTATAAACTGAAAATATAAGGAAAACAGCAAATACTGCACATGTCTGTCCTGTGTAAAGATGTCCTCACTTCTCCACAGGAAATACGGTCCATGAACCGTATTTGACACTGAAAATAGTATAGAATACTACATATACTGTGGGATTTGCCACATCTATTTGACAGTTTCCTAATTGTGATAAATTTCATTTATAAAGTAAGCATAATAACAAATCAACAGCTATTAATAAATAAAATAAACTGCAACAATGGTTATGTGATTTCTCATTAACACTTCTGTACCATGGCAGTCAACCTGATAACCAAGGCAGGACTAGGTGCCTAACCAGTGGGTAGCAAACACAACGGGACCTGCTGAACAAACGTGTCACATGGTTTTTCCAGATATCAATTCAGCCCAGAGCATGAGGTATAAGAGGAAAGATCCTATCCAAATCCATCTTGGTGAACCTATGAATTTACTAAGGTTACATATAGGACCATAGGTGACTCAAAGCCGGCTGTACCACTGTGAAGTCTACTCCCAAGTTTTATGCCCTAACCATGTTCAGTTGAGGTTGGGTTGCGCCTGTTTGCTTACCAGACCTCCTATTTTACTTCAATCAGAGGCTTATTTAAAATAATCTAAAAGGAATTCAATTTTCTATTTTATTTTCAAAACTCCTAGAATACAAAAGAACATCCTCCTACTAAGAAAAAGGGCCCAATCATCTAAGTTAATACATTGGTGCTAGTATTAAAACACATTTAAGCTCACACACCAGCCCTGGCTTTCACAATCTTTCTTCCTCCTCTCCCTCAATGGTCCCTTGAGCAAGGGTGGGTGAAGTTTGATATAGGAGTCCTATCTAGGGACAGGCACTCTACAGTCTCTTATTCTCTACCCCTTAACTAGTTGTGGTCTTCTGTGTGCATCACACAGCATTGCATGAGAAAGTTTTGCTGCTAAGAGTTGAGGATATATTAGTATTCTCTTTACCCCGTTGTGTTATGTTCCATGAGACTTAGGTGTAGGGATTCCATGGTAGATGTGCCATGTAGAGCTGAGCAATTCTCAGACATATATTCTCTGTGTGTGACCAGTTGTCAAAAACTCTAATAATCTGCATCTGTTGCAGAAAAAAAGCTTATCAGTGGCGTAAGATATACTTGTGTGTAAATATAAGGATCTCTAATGTACAGTAAGAAATTTCATAGAGATATGACTAAAATAGGGTTTGTAAGAGTCAGGGTTTGTACATGAACATAAGGAAACAGAGACTTTCAGATCTCTGGGAACTTGCTCATATCAATTTGCAGCAATGGTGACAGCATGCACAAGACCCATGCTGACTCAATCACACAAAATCCCAGCATAGAACTGGGGAAATGGACGACAGGCCCCAACCTTAGCCAAGAAGCTACTGGCAACTGATTATTGCTGGGTGAGGGAGAGTTTTTTTTTTTTTTGAAGGGAGTGATTCTAGATAAGCTGACTAAACTCCAGTGGATGAACTTGCACCAAGGGCTGTCTGGGAACAAATGCCTAATGGAACAGGCCTTAACATATATGGCGGGATGCATGAAATCTTGTGGGGGTTATGCGGATTATGGGGAGGTGCAGATGGGGAGAGAGTCTAAATATGATTAAGGTCTATTGTATGAAAAGCACAAAAACTCAATAAAAATATACAATTTTTAAAACCAAAAAAATATGTTGATACGACAAATCTCTGGATACAATGCTTAGTCTGTTACAGCTGCCTGTGTTTCCTGTCACAGTATAAATCATCCTGATGACCATCTATCTATCTATCAACTTTTGTTAGTGATACCAAAAAATTTTGATTTGACACTTTTAATCCAAATTATAAAAAATAATAAGTTTACAAGGGCACCATCATTCACAGTCTTTTCCTCAAAATGAATAACTTTATAGAGCCACAAGAGACAACATTAGAGGTATAAGTACAGGACTAGACATTTTTGAGCAAGTTTAGTTTGCTAAAATTACTAAAGAAAGACATATCAGAAAAAAGATTAATGTTAAAAAGTAGGACATATAAAACTGCTATTTCAAAAATGGGAATTTGTAACCTGAGAAACTGACTGAAGAGCTCATGTTTCCTGATTATATGGGTTCTCAAGGTTTCACATCTGGAATTGAAAAAGACTAGAAAATACTCATATTCTATCAATGAGAAACAAATGGACAATGAAACAAAGACCACCATTAACGTTTCATTTCCTTTCTGATCATAAAATAAGAGTGAAATTGGATATTATTGCAAAACCATTAGATTCCCAATTCCTCATGAGTGTGTTCTCTTGTCTCTAATCTTGTCAGCCACAATATTTAGTACATGAAGAAAGGGAAAATTTCTTTAAAAGGAATTCAAAACAGTACTATATTTTAATCCGGTTTTTTTTCCTATAACTATCCACTTAGTTCTCCAAACTGGAGTTTGCTGTAGCACCAAAATAACAGAATAAATAAAGCTATTGTAACAAATAACAGTTACCATCATTTGAATATTAAAAGCTAACCTTTCCAAAAATTAAAACTAGCTACATGACATTGTGACTATGAAATCAAACTGGCCAATAGATAATGTTGAATTTAAAAAGTATAAACTAAATCATCTCAAATACTCTAAGCATAAAATAAATTCTTCATAATATATAAATGACTATGTATACAGGAGCGAAGCATATTTTGCTTAAAGAGCATGATGATACCTATAGAGGATTTGGGATGTTGGTTAAAATGTCTGTTTTTCTTCAGGCCATAATGTGTTTATGATTATTTTAATTATCAGTACAATAACTCTAGAATATGCCACATAAATGTTATATCAGATACAGAGGGAAGAAAAAAGGAAAGCAGACCCAGATCATGATGGCTAGTGATACTGGTATGATCTAGAAATTTCTTCCATAATGACTTTAACTATTAGTTTTCTCTTAACAATTGCTTTGCTGTTTCAGTCCTTTTCATCATTACTTTTTTAAATTTTTAATAGCTACATGATTAGAAGAAGCATTACACTACAGCTTTAACATATTCAGTAACACACTCCAGAGCAAGAGTACATCTCTTTCACAAGTGGGTGCAAGTTTCCAGGTTCACAGTTGAATTAATACAGTTATACAATATTGAACTCAGTATAAGCCCTGTAAGACATAAAATT
>NW_008358866.1:4944785-4953875 GCF_000622305.1 Nannospalax galili | reverse complement strand
GGACATGCATCTCTAATCTGTATGTATCTGATTATTAGTAGTCATAATTGGTTGCACTTGGATCCTTGGCACCTGTGTATGTCTATAAAGTCATTGGGTAAATTTCAGTGGCAGTGTTTATCACCTCTACAAATTAGCATGACATAAATTTCCATGCTTCCAATTCAAATATGATACGTTTTTAAAAATTTGATTTTTGTGTGTATGTGTGTGTGTGTGTGTATCACAAAGAACATCCCAAACCATCTCATTCAACTATACACACAATTCCCAGATGGCACCCTCCCATAGCCTCCCTCCCACGACTCTTGAGCCCTTATACTCTGATATCCCTGCTACTGTCTGCTGTATTGTGGGCACCCCCAGCCATTCCTCACTACTTGCCCTTCTGGTGAATCTAGTCAGCCTATCTAGAGGTCTTTGTCTTAGGAGGGTCAGCTGTTCCTCATCTAGCAGTAATCAGTTGTCAATATTCCTTTAGATAAGATTGGGGTCTGCTGTTCATTTTCCTAGTTCTATGCTGGGTTACTATCTGGGAGTCCCTTTGTCCACCCTGGCCAACAACTCAAACGAAGGTATCTCCTATCTGGCATTGTTGCTTGTTATGTAGCCTTTAGCTTTGCGTATGGACTCTTAAGAAATTATATTGACCCCTTGGATCTTTGGTTATATTTTTCTTTTGGGTGTTTAAGGCCATACAGTTAGCCCAGCTAAGCCAATTTATTTTTACTCTTAAGGTCATTTGAGGATCTGTTCCTCAGGGGTCACATGGGCTTGGGAGGAGCCCCTGGCTCCTTTCTTTTACCAGTTCCACCTATGAGAAGATAAGTCAAAGGTCCAGCTCGACCACAGCTGGCTTCGCTTGGAAACATGGAGGAAATGATTTCTCTGTATTGGCCCTCCTCTTTGTAGACTGGACACTGGTTTAAGTCCACCTGGGGTCTCCTCAGCTTCCTTGATCAAGAGGACAGGTGTCCCACCACCATTACAGGGCATTTTGAGAGATGTTCATAGTCCCCTGGAACTAGTCCACCTAGGAGGGCAAGGAGCAAAAACTGTCCTTTATGTCCCTCTGAACAAATTATTATAGGCCTCAAAGTATGTCATAGTATAGGCCTCAAACATCCAAGAAGGTTAGTTCCACCAGTCTGGTACTTTTAATTACTGTGTGTCATACAGATAAATCTTGGGCAAAGACCAATCGTTCTCAGATAAACCTTACCTAGTCATTTGTTTCTTGATCTGCTATGTACAATTTGTCAGTAGGTTGTAGGAGTAATATGGTTCCCTCTGGTTTTCAAAACTAGCTAGGCATTATTTATCTCTTGCATTGTCTCACCCCTCCATCATGGTTTTCCTCCTTAAGGTGCCCCCATTTCCCCTTTTCTCCCTTAATAATACCCTTCTCCTACAGTCCTACCTCTCTTGAGCTCCTTCTGTTTCAGTCTTAAGTCTCATCCTTTCAGTTTCTAGGCTCAATACTGCCTTTTGCCATAAAACATAAAGCATCCTTTGGCCTCTGAATTCACAAAATATGATACTTGAGTTATAAAGTGGAATGACATGTATTATTTTATGAGTTCGTCCCCAAGGTAATTGTGAATATGATTTTAAAAATATAGGTTGGTTACTAAGATTTGGAGACTATTTCCTTTCCCATTAGTCCAATTACGATGATTTTGTTCCGACAACATGTGTTTGTTATTCATTATGGATCAGACATTGAACAAACTAAACGATTGATACATCAATATGTGTGAAAATGTTGAAAAAATTTAAACCTTAACAGTAGTAGGGAGAGGGGCATTGCATAAAATACAATGCTAGACCAATGTGGAAAATGTTATGATTCAGGGAAGGATGGGATGCCTTGACAACCAAGAAGAAAGATGTTATACTAAGGCTGGTCTGAGAAAATGGTCAGCAGAGCCCTTTTAGCACAGATGACATATGAAAAAGCAGAAGCAGTCACACCAACACAGGTGGCATGAGTGGCACACATGCCGCATTAAAGTGGAGCTAAGAGAAGTAGGCGTAAGTTTTATCAGAAAGGAGAGAGAAAAATAAAACAGAAAACCAAAGAATTCACAGAAATTTCTTGGTTTTATTTTATTTACTAATTTGTAGGCTGAATTAATTATTCTTAGTGCCTCAAAAGAAAGTCAGGAGAAGGAACCCTAGACATGCAAGTTTCATTCATCATTTCTTTTATAGTTTCTCAGAGTATCTTAGATCATTTCTTACTGCTGCTACCAAGACCAAGCTTGGGTAGCTGAAGCCTGAAACTAGCACATCACTTTTGGTTCCAGATGAAGGTTAGGCATTGATATTGAGAACAGAAGGCAAAGAGAAGCCAACACATAAACCTCCTTCTCCATTGCTCCTTCTGATAAATGCTCCAGAGGCAAGGTTCCAGGATCTAGAAAGATCTCACATGACCAAGGAACTAGTGCGTTTTTACAAGAGCCATTTGGATGACATTGCCACAGACTTGTTTCTCCTCCTGCCTGTGATCACTTCTCACTTCCCCAGGTCTGAGACACTGATCCTAATACCCACACTACCATTTAATTGAGCTTTAGATTCTCTTTCCTAGGAAAACATGATCATGACAAAAAATAGATGCCATAGCACAGGCAAAGAACATTTATTGTCTCCTTTATTGAAATATTTTATTCAGTGTTTAATCATTTAGAATGCTTAGCATTTATAGTAGGTATTTAAAATATGCACAAGAGCAGAAATAGTCCCTATTTTCAAGACATTATTAAAATGAGAGCAGTATAAAAATAACGTAGTGCATGAAAATGTTCTTCATGTTAAGAAATACAAATGCACAGTTGAAATGAGGTTGAGGTGTTCTTCAAGACCAACTCCACGCAGTCGCTCTGTGCAGTGACTTAATTGTACTCCCCACTCCCCCATTACAACTGGTGACTTACTTTTGTACAGTGTTTGCATAGCAGAGTGGAGGTTGCTCATTAACCCCTTTCTCTCAAGTACTATAATGAAGAAACCTCCCTTATGTTTCAACCAATCAGAAACTAATTTACCTAAATGTACTAACCATTTTTTTAATTTGCTTTGGAAAAACAGTTTACTGATGCAATTAAGTGTAGTTCTATCTTGGAAGAAATATTCAATATTAATTCATGTCTAAAAGAAAGAAATACAGGTGGAGCCTCACTGAATAACAGAGGAAGCGCAATCAGCTCAGTTCTGGATTAGTGCAAGTACGTGTCTCAGTTATAAGGAAGGACGGGATGCAGGAAGAATGGCGTCAAAATTTTCCCCACAGAAACAATGGAGCACAGTTTCAAGGTACGATTGTGCACAATAAGCCTCAGGTATGAAGGAGTTGAACCCTTAAAGTATAGTAAGGAACACAGGTACACAGTGGTCAGTTTTAATTAAATCTGTTACATTGTTCTTCCTCTCTGACAGGCCAAGGAAACTCCTGCTTCCAGACTAATGTTCTGTCCTTTCCCTCTTTGCACTTTGATTCTTGTATAAACTTACTCTCTCAGCAATAATGTCACAGTTCAACCATCACTTCCTCATGAGGCCTTCCTTGACAGCCAACTCATCACAAATTTATCTACCTTATGTCCCATTACAACAAATCACTTTTATTTCATGTGTGAAAACTATTACTATGTGAATGTTTAACTAACTGATGTATTGTCTCTTCTCCACCATTAAATTTTGAGCTTTATAAACAAAAAGAGCATCCTTGTCCTATTGTTCAATATAACTCATGTTTGACATATATTGAGGACCTGGTAAGTACTTTCTGAAAGAAGGAGCAAAATTGCTTCAAAATGGAAAAAAAAATATTGCAAATCGAAACTAAAGCTGTAAATGGCTTTAGTGGTAGAGATAATAACCTTTCTTGAAGATAAGGAAAGAGTTCTTCTAGGAATAGTCTCTTAAACTCATATCAGGATAAGTAAGTTTTAAGGAAGTCAGCAATTGCAGAGCACAGCAAACAGGGATCAGAGCATGCTCCAGAGTGAGGCCAGCACATGAAAAGAAGCAGCATTCCAAAATCTCAAAGCAGATATGCTTCACTAGAGCACAGTGAGAACAGCAAGATGTATGACTCAAAGCTGGAGGGGAGGCAGAAAATACGTGGTGGCATAACCTTCTACCACATTGTAAGTTTAAATCCTACAAAGTCTATGATGGGTGCAATGAAGGAAATGGCATGATCAGATCCGAATTATTTTCTCACGTGCTATGAGAAGCTGAAGAGTATGTCAGAAGCCATTACATTGATCCAGATGTGAGATGGCAGACTCTTAGAATGAGAGAAGTATGGGAATAAAGCTAACAGGGAGAGGTAGTGATTAATTAATAAAAGAATGAAGAAGATTGAAAATTATTGACAATGTAAACATCCAAAAGGTAGTAACAAGGAGATTATAGTTTCATAGTTGGAATCTACTGAGTAAAAAAGTACTAGGTCAGGTGAGCTCATGATGGTAAGATTTTTCTGACTGGAAAATTAAGGCCTAGTCCTAGACACTGTCATACAAATATTACATGATGAAAGCCAGGCTTGGCAGTGCATGCTTTTAATCTCAGCACTCAAGAAGCAGAGGCAAGCAGGTCTGTGAGACTGAGGCCCATCTAGTCCACATAGTGTCAGTTCTTCAGTATCTATTGGGACTGCCTTCAGAATCCCTCACAGATGCTTAAATCATCGCTGCTTGCCTGCCTTTATAAAACTCCATAGTATTTGGATGTAAATTCTTTTAGTAGATGTGGTTTTGGCTTTTGAGATGAAGTCACACTATATGGCCCAGGATGGCAATGAACTTCCAATCTTTCTGCCTCAACTTCTCAAGTGTTCCTGTACATTTTAAATCAGTTTAGATTATTGAGATATAATACAATTTGAATTCTATGAAAACTGTTGTTATACTATATTGTCTAGGTAATGATGGCAAAAAAAATATTGCCTATGTGCAAAGTTCAAACACAAGCACAGAGCAGGGTGTGGGGGGAACACCTTTAATCCCAACACTTAGAAAGCAGAGGCAGGTAGATCTCTGTAAGTTCTAGGCCATCTGGTCTACAAAGCAAGTCCCAGGCCATTTGAGGTTATAGGGAGACCACTTCTCAAAGCAAACAGACAAAACAAAATAAACATAGACACATCAGTTTTACAGTGCACATCAGCAATTATATCACATTCTTTCAATGGTTAATCCACATTTGACTGACTTTGTGGAGATAGAGTTCATGAACACAGAGCACTGACTGTATTTCACAAAGCTGTTATATGTCATATATTAAAGGATAATGTGGGGGGAGGGCATCTGGAGAGATGGCTCAGCAGTTAAAAGCACTGTCTGCTCTTTCAGAGGACCCAGGTTCAGATCTCAGCGCCCACATGGTATCTAACAACCATTTAGAACTTCAGTTCTAGGGGATCTGATGCCTTCCTCTGACCTCCGCAGGTAGTGCACAACACAGGTGCACTTACATACATGCAAGTAACACACTCATATACATAAAATAAAAATAATAAATAAAATATCTCTAAAAGAATTTTAGGAGTCATCCATGGAGTAAACAATTAACCAGAACATTCTATTACTTCCGTACTGTTTACTTGTAGTGATAGATATAATTAATTAATAACATTGTTTTCCATGTACTTGGGTTCAGTTTTTCCTTCTGCCCCACCCCCAATATTCACTTTGTCATGAATAATTAGATGTCATCCAATCAATAAATCATTACATTATTAGCCATGTGCTGAGCTTCTTAAAGCATTTCGTCTTTTAACCGCTGATGCCAGGGATGGTGCTTTGAATCTATGAGATTGGTTCAACCTAAATTTATGAAAGTCCACAGTGACTGAACAATCCTGAAGTTAATTTTAGACTATGCAAGTTTTAAATATGGGCTTCATTATTTCATGTTACATATTTTTATCTATTATTTGAAGGTTAAATGTAAGTATTCTATCAAGTTGGACATTCTATTAAGTTGGACATCTAGTTTATTAAAACATTTTATTCCCACGATCATACAGGACAGTAGTTTTGCTAACTAACTAATGTGATATCAGTTGGCAGATAAGGTGTGGAAATGTTTGTAAGTTGCCCTCACCTTTGGCTCTCCTTTCCTAACTCACCCCTGACTTCCTTGGCCTCTCTCTCATCCAACTTTTAAAATTTATTACTCTTTTTCTTATAATTATAAACTCATATGTTGACAAATACCCAGGGAATGGTATTATGTCAGCTGTGGCAACACTAGGCATATCTATTCTCCTGTCTCCAAAACAGTTTTATAAAGTGTATCCTGTGTACCCCAGAGTCTCCTGAGAATGAAACGGGATCATTTATTTGAAATTATGCTAAGAATGTAAAACATTAATGCAGACTTAAGATATGATAGAATTGTTGGTATAGTGAAAAACTGCTAGAGGCTGACTATCAAAGATTTTAAAAACCATAGCAGAAAACTTGTTAGATACACCTTGCTGAGTATGCCGATAAAAAACACATAAAGGAACTACAGTGTGGCTTCCCATCTCTATGGAAGATAATGTCTGAAATTCTTCACATCCTGTACTTAAGTGCTTTAAAATTAGGCATCAATTAATTTCAGCACTTTTCTAGTTCCAGGCTATGTGTGCCTTTGCTATCTGTGTTAAATGTCATTCCTCATCAACTGTTGGCCAGCCCCACTCTTTTTAAACTGTCCTCTACTATTTGAAGCCTCTTGGCTCACTGTTTTTTTTTTTCTTTAATTACCTGGAAATATTTTGGAATGTGACGAGATTGTTTAAGAGTGTCTGGTGCATGTCCACTGTTCACAGTGGTAACTATGAACACTACAAGCCCATGGTTTTCATTTGGTAGACTGTCATCTTCCTGAGGGAGGGAACCAATTATCACTTGTCAATGCATTCTCTAGCACCTACAATAACATGGGGACTCTCCTAGTACATTAATAAACGTGGATTGAAAGAAGAAACTGTAAATAAGGTAAAGACTTACACTTTCAATTTTGATAATCAGTGCTCTGGACAGAAACATAGCAGGTTTGATAGGTGTGATTCTTGTGGCAGACCTGGCCTAATTTTCATTTCTGCCAAGAACAAAAATTGTATTTTGAACATGGAATAGGAAACACAAAAGATTATCATTTTAAAAATATTATTTAGCAAATCCTCTGAGGCTATTTTTTTAATTTTTATTGACCTTCTGTAATTTTATACAACAGTTCTCAATCAAATTTGGAACCTCTCCTGATCATTGGCCCCCATCCCCCACTGGACCTCATGTATTCTGCCATACATGCTAAGTCCTATCCAGTCAAGCATTTGCACCCAGATGTTCCTCAGTGTAAATCTGTCCACTGGAGTCTAGTCAGCCCACCCAGGATGGTATATAAGGCATACTCTCCCTCACCCAGTAGCAATCAGCCTCCCATAGTTCTCAGTCTAGAAAACCCTATCTCTTTCATATCTATAGACAAATGAAATTTCTTACCATATTCTAAATATGGATCCTTACATTTATAGACAAGCATACTGTATATATCACTCATCAAAGAAACTTTTTTTTGCAACAGATAAAGACTACTGCAGAATTCCATGACTGGTCAGACACAGAGAACATACATCTGAGAGATGCCCAGTACTAGGTGAAATGTCTGCTTTTCACCTCACAGCTAAGACTTATGGAACATAGTGGAACAAGAGGTAGAGAGAAAGCTAATGTATCCCTCAACTCTCACCAGTGATGCCATTTTTAAAAAGGGCATTTAAATTTTTAAAATGTGAACTGATCAGGTTGGCTAAAGACCCTCCAGTATCTGAAGATACATTTTTCATTTTCATTTTTATTTATTTTCACTTTATGTGTATTAGTTTTCTCCCTACATTTGAGCACACCCTTGCTATGCACTGCCTAGGAGTGAGAAGAGGGCATTGGATCCCCTGGAACCGGGAATCCAGAAGGTTGTGATTCACCATGTAGGTGGGTGCCCAGAACTGAACCTTAGTTCTCTGGAAAGGTAGCCAGTGCTCTTAATTACTGAACAACCTCTCCAGCCCAAGACACATTGTTTTATACGCTAAATAATCTTAGCCTCTACCTCTCATTAGTGAAGATATGTTCTTTTATATGTGTCATCTCACATGCTTCTTTTCTCACAGCTTTTTTTCTTTTATCATTAGCTTTTTATTTTAGTTTTGTTAATAAAATTCTTCACTAAAACAATCCAAATATTTCAAACATAGTCTTATAAATCTGGAAATTAGAGTCTCATAATTCAATATCTAGTAGAAAGTTTATATGAAACTTGGGTAACTTGCTTTGATCCAATTAAGGATATTATTTATTTTTGAGCAGGAAGAATAAAAATTTTACAAAGCCAGAGAATTCCAAACATGGTTTAACTACTCATCAGGGTATATGTAAGAATGTTCAAATAATCTCACCTAAATTCAGTTTTTATGTCAACTATAAGCATTCCAATTATAACACTTTAAAGAAAGAAGAAACATACTCCACTGTCAAGCAAACAACTAAACAGTTAAAAAGTTAGATCTACTAAATGTGAACTACATAAAGCATGAGAGTCATTCTGTACATATCTGTATTTGTGCAAAAAAAATGAGTAAAATTCATCATTTTCATCTCTATTTTCAATTGCAATAATCTAAACTACATGCCATTGACCAAGAGACTATCCAACCAGATTAAATAAGGTTTCCCAAATAGATAAATTACAGGTAATAAGTGCATCCAAAGAATTTAGCAGAACCAGGTATTAAAATCTGGAAACAGTTGGACTGAGGAGATGTCTTGGAGGCTTAAAGTGCTGGCTATACAAGCATGATGACTGAATTTCAGACCCCTAGAAACCCATGAAAATAGTGGGAAGGAATGGTGTAATTCCAGCTTCAGATTGTGGGCACAGGGGATTCCCAGAGCAGTTGGTTAGCAAGATGAGCCCGATCTGTGAGCTCTGGATTTGACTGAGATTCCCTGCCTCAATAAGTAAAGTTGAAGACCTATGAAGGATGACTTCCAGGCTTAAACTCAGGCCTCCATAGGCATA
>NW_008358866.1:4935006-4944307 GCF_000622305.1 Nannospalax galili | reverse complement strand
ATGACTTCCAGACTTAAACTCAGACCTCCATAGACATACACACACACACACACACACACACACACACACACACACACACACAAGAAAATTGAAAAAGAAAATAAATATGGATATAGGAACACATTATAGTGTATAGAAATATTACATAAAATATTAAGATCATGTATTCTGTAAGTTATTTTAACCTATTTATAAAATATTAATTGCCTTGATAGAGAAATTTATGCACTCAATTTTTGAGATGATTAAGAAGTATATATTATTTATTTTTAATGAACACATTAGTACATTCAAACACATCTAATTTTATTTCTCACTTCACATGCTTTCTATCTTTTACTGACCTATAACATTAAATTGATTTTAGGAAATTTAATTTAAACTCTACATATATTTTCTTAATCGCAATATTCAAATACATATTGTTTAGTATTAGTTTGTATAATAGATAAAAATACATCTATGTGTACATAGGGATACCTATTCAAATGTTTTTTTGAGTTCTTACTCTCACATAGTTGCTGTGGAAAGTAATTTAGTCCTATTGAGTCTAATGACATATAAAATATTTTACAAATTATCGGATCCAAATTGTTACACAGATCTAAAGCAAAATATACCACTTATATGTCTTTAAATTATTATGCTAAGGTGATTTAATCTATTGAGAGACAACATTAAAATGGAGAATATATTTATTGTTATCTTTCAAATAAAAATTTTTGAGCTATTCTTGCTCACATGAAGGTCAACTGAACTATTATTTTTAAATTCTTGATGAAATATAATTTAAATTACAGGAGTACTTGTTAGATGGTTGCTATATTAACTTTTTTCAAAACAAAAGAGAAATAGTCTGATAAATTTTCCATATTAATTATTTGATTTTTTCCAAGATATTTTCATGAATCGTGTTATAACTATGTACAGATTAAAACCCATTCCAAATATTATAAATCTAGAAACAAGACACATACATGTATACACACACACACACACACACAGATACTTTAAAGGAAGGCATTTCAATATTGTGCTTCATTTTATTGATAAGGGGTGTTGATTGAATATAAGTCAAACAAAAATCTATCTACTCATTGTGCAGAAAGAGTTCCAGAACAGTAAAATATACACCATAATAACTATATTAAAATTTAGTGTTTTCATAATATTGCCAAATTATATGTGCACTGTTTAACTCCTAAACATTTAGGGAATGTTTCTAAGCCTTCCCATTAATAATTCACCATCTCACGCTGTTTTATGTCTGAAATCACTGTGGATGTCTACCGTATAGCTGTAGAATCAGAATGCAAGAGTCAGAAAATATCAGCATCATTAGGACCATAATTGTTGCCATTATGTTCCCTGAAAAGCAGAACGTAAATAGATATTTTCAAAATCATTATTCTTTGTAATATGACAGTACTTTCTATGTTCTAATGTCTTTTAAAGTTTTTCAAAAGATATCATACAATCTTAATTTTAATAGGACAATCTATTATTGCCTTCCTGTCAATGATTTTTTTTTCATATCTACTTCCTCAAAGTATTTCAATATTTTGATTTGCTCTAAGATTTCAGGGATCAAATTTAATAAATTTTGGCAGTACTTGTTCAGACTTCCACAGAAGGAATTATAATCCCATCTTTACCTTCTGACTTCAAGTTATGCAAGTGCTATTTTCACATTTTTTTAACAAAGCTACAAAACTGAGGTTTGTTTTTGTTTTGATTTGGTTTTGGTCATTTGTTTGTTTTTATTGTTGCTCCTGTTGTTGTTTTGGTTTATTTGAGACAGAGAAATGGAAAGGGAGAAGGAGAGAGAGGTAGAACAAGAGGGAGGAGAGAGAGAAAGAGAGAACTCATACTTGGTGAATCAGTCTAGTTCCCATTATTTTCTAAGTGTGTGAAATTGAACAAATGACGACTTCACTTAACCTGTCTATCACAAACAAAAATAGATGTAAAATAGTTAACTCATCATACTACTTAAGGTTTAAATACAATAACTGTCTTGTTAAACCACATTGCTTGGATTATAGCAAAAATAAGAAAATATTAGCTGTTATTTTTAGTTTATAGGACTCATAGACTATAAAATATATATTTTTAATTTTTAAAATTTTATTTATTTTTATTTTATATAGAAGAGTATATTACCTGGATGTATGTAAGTGCATCCATGTCCTGCAGTGCCCACAGAGGCCAGAAGAGGGTATTGGATCCACTGGAATTGGAGTTGCAGACAGTTGTTAGCTGCCATGTGGATACTGAAAACTAGGTCCAGGCCCTTTGCAAGAGCAGTCTGTGCTCTTAACCACGGAGCCAACTATCCAATTCCAATATAAAAACAGTTCTGTTTCAGGGCTACTGTACAGATTTAGCATTTTTCTCTTAAGGCTTTAGCTTCTTGTATAAGGGATCAAATAAGAGCAGTAAGTGGTACAGTGTTCTGGCACCGAGGATTGGCAAAACTTAAATCACACTTTTAATTTAAAATAAAGACAGAAGGCCAGGAAAACACTTTTAACACAACACTCAAGGCAGAGGCAGGCAGAGGTGCTACGGAGGCCAGCCTGTTCTATATAGTGAGTTCTAGGCCAATTGGGGGGACAAAAATAAAAATGAAAACAAATGAAATAAAAATAGATCAATAAAGTAAAAGATTACTATCATTTACCATTTGCCCTAAATCTTTTCTGCATACAAAAAAGAGCTAATTCTAGTATCAGCCCCTTTCAAAAACTTCATTTCTGTATTATTATCAGGAAACACCTTTAATCTCTATGTATATTTGAGAATCTGAAAGTTAGAAGTAAATATTATATATTTAAAAGAACTTCAAAGCATCTTGACATCTTTAGTGTTAGCATATTCATCTTTATGGGGTTTTATATATTGGTGTTATATCTTTGGGGTTATTGCAATAGAATATTATATAATATCACTGATCCTAAGTGGGTCTAATGGTATAGACCTGCCTATAATCCCAACTATCCAGAAGGCAGAATCCAGAGGATAGAGAGTTCAAAGCCAGACTAGGCAGCTTAGTAAGACTCTATCGTTAAAAAAGTAAAAAGAGGGCTAGAAATACAGCTCAGGGGTAGAATGCTTATCTAGGATGCTTAAGGTCTTGAGTTCAATCCTCAGTACCACACAAGTAATAGTTTTACTTTTGCTATATTTAAAAATTAAGCATTTTGAGTCAGAAGATATGACTGATTCAGAGATAGAATACTTGATTCACATGTGCAAAGACCTAGTTACAATCAAACACCTCAAAATAAATAAATAAGTAGGTGAATAGATAAAATATAAATAAATAAGACAGTATTTTGGGAACAAATTCTGATTTTCTTGAGGAAAGTAAATTCTCTAGAACATGAAAATCAACATTAACATATTCCTGATGTTTTTTAGTCATCAATTCTTTAAAATTGGCATCTTTACATTTCCCAGGCTAAATCTACCTTGTCAAACACTCTTGAAGAGTAATACCAAATTTCCTAACAATTTTAGAAGCTTGCTGTAATATAACCTTCACTGTAAAACTCAATAAATCGTTTTCATTTTTTGATCTGTCAATCCTTGTTGGTCTGCTTCAGCCGTGGTTGTCTTGTTTGCCCTTCCATGGTCTTCAAGATCCAAAATACTTTGAAAGCCGCTGCTTAAGCTTGTCCCAGAATATGTTTAACTAATAAAAAATAATAATTCTAGTAGGCAAATCAAGTTGTCTTTTATGCAAATAATTGTCTTTTAACAGACACTGGTTCACAAAATATGGTTAAAATCAGACCTGCTTATATATCTGCATATTGCATTACAGCAAAGCACAGGGAGATAGCATTCTCTTTCACCCAGCTGGGCATGTCAATCTTATGTTTCATTTCATATATAAAGCATAAAATAGCATATATCAATTTCTCCACTTTCAAAACTTGGGCTGTTTTTACACATTTAGATTCTTTATGGGTTATGGGGTCAATGATGCATTATTAATGTTATTTCTTAAAAGAGGCCATTATCTAAAAATATTTGAATAATAAAAGTGTTTATCTACTCATAGAATACTCTTTCTGGCCCCACAGTACTTTTTTATTTTTAGCTCTTTTATTTATATAAGGCACCAATATCTATATAATAAAACAGTTAGACATATCCATTTAAAATGTCAGTTAACTTGTGCTTTCTCTGGTCCTGGTTCTGCATTTCCTTCTGCCACCAATTTCCTCTTACTTGAAGATCTTTTCTTCAAATATTTTTAAAATTACTTATTTAATTATTACTTATTTTAAAATAATTACTTTTATTTTATGAGTATGAGTGCTTTTTTTGTTTCAGTGTCAAATGTATCTTTTTTGTTTTGTTTTTGACTATTTTTGTTGTTTTAAATTTTTTCATTGAGCTGGTACATTTCATAAAACTGTTCTCAGTCAAATTTAGTCCTCTCCCCCACCTTCTTCACTGGACTCCATGCATTCCGCCATATGTTTTAAGTCTTATGCAGTCAAGCATTTGTACCCAGATGTCCTTTAGTGTAACTTCATCCACTGGAGTCCAGTCAGCCTATCTAGAGATCGTTAGTAAGGCTTACTCCCTCTTACCCAGTAGTAATCAGTGTCCAATAGTTCCCAGATTAGGGCCCACCCCCCATCCATCTAGCTCCACTCTGGGCCTCTGTCTGATTGAGTTGTCATGGATCCTCTGCTAGATGCCACCATTGCCACAAGTTCACATGTGCAAGCTTCCAGTGGCCTGAAAGCCCCTGCTTCCCTATATTCATGGACCAACTCTGGCTCTCACAATCCTTCTGCCACTCCCTCCCTCTGCAATGGTCTCTGAGCTATGGGTGGGAAAGATTTGATATTGTAGTCCCACCAAGGGACACACACTCTTCAGTCTCTTATTCTTTAAACGTTGCCCAGTTGTGGTCTTTTGTGTGCATCACACTCTGTTGTATAAGGATCTTCACTGGTGAGAGTGCAACCCACTGTTCCACTATGTTCCATGAGTCTTAGGTGAAGTGGTTTCACTGTAGCTATGTTACCTAGGACTGGACATCTCTCAGACATATTTTCTCTGTGTCTGACCAGTTGTGGGATTCTGCAGTAGCCACCATCTGTTGGAAAAAGAAGCTTCTTTGATGAGTGGTGTATGGTATAATTGTTTATAAATAAAAAGGATCCATATTTAGCATATAGTAAGAAATTTCACTTGTCTAGGGATATGAGAGAGAGGGTTTTCTCTAGAATCTATGACTTCTCCAGTCATGTACCCTTGGCTGAGTTTACAGTGCCACCCATGTGTTCACTCCCATTGAGAGGGCTTTAAGCCCAATTAGATAGCTATTGTTTACCCCCAGATAACAGTACCACTACTGTACCAATACAGATAGTTTGCTGTGCTGGTCATTATGGTTATCAGACTTTAGGACTGGATTGAACCATTGATTGATTTTTCTCCCTTAATAGCTTGCATAAAATCCTCCAGAACTATGAGAGCTAAACTTCAGTAGAAGGCTTCTAGGTCAGTTCCTGTTCCATTGCTCCAAGTCTTGTATCCTAAGTACTTCCTGTCTTCAGCAGTAGGGGCTTACTTCCAGTTCTGGGAGACAGCCAAGAGTTCTGACAATAGCTTATGTCACTTTGGGAGTCTTTTGAACCACTCTAACCAACCAAAATGTTCAGGCACCATATGTGCATTTCTCAGGGGGCTTCTGAGGCAACACACTTCCCTCTGACTTCCCTAGCCCCCTAAGATCCATTCATCTCCATTCACTCCCCCCTGTCTGACCTCTCTCCTCCCTTCCCAGTCCAAGTGTTCCCATTATCTCCTCCCTCCCACCAACAACACGTGCCTTCTGCCACCCCCCATCTCCTGAGTTCCCTCCTCCCTTACCATGGCCCTCTGCATGTCCCTCTCTCCTCTCCTCCCAGTTGAACACTCCCATTCTAAGTAGTAATAGTTTTCCTCTGCTTATGAATTCTTTCGATGTTTCTTATAACATAGTTCTGCCCGTTATAAATTCCTTTGACCTTCATAATTCTGGAAAAGACTATTTCACTTTTGCTTTGAAATGATTTTTTTACTGAGTGAACTTTAGTGGTCTGTTTTCTTTGGTTCAGTAATTTTTAAATGGCCCATTCTTTTGTTTTGTGTTGTTTACAAATAAATCCATTGCCATCGATACTATTTTTCCTCTGATCCCAGTGTGTACTTTTTCTTCAATTGCTTTTAAGATTTTTATCACACCTTTCAGGAAATCTGGTTGTACTCTCCTTTGAAATTGAATTTTTTATTCATGGATCTGATTGAGGTTCCTACACAAATGAATTCATATTTTTTTAAATCAGACTTAGAGACTATTCTGCCACTGTTTCTCAAAATAATTTTAGGCATCCTAGACACTTCAGTCACATGTGCATCAGATCATCTGAAGTCCCATAGCTCACTAGTGATTGCAAGCATTACCCCTCCTGGACACTTCAATCACTCCAGCATCAGACCACTCAAGTCCCACAGCTCATTAGTGATTGATGTGCTTTTATTTTCCACTTGTTTTATATAACACTTTTGTTTCACATTTGAAATTGACTACTGCTGTTTTCAAGTTTATTAACATTCTCATCTGCAATGTCTAACATGGTTTTAATGCAAAAAGTATTTTTCCTTCATAGGTTTTAATTGGGTCTTTCATGACTATATTTAGCATAATCAATAATTTTTATAGCGCCACTCTCATATGGAATACATTTCTTTGTGTTTTTACATGTGTGTACATGTGCACATGTGTGCACTTGTGTGTGGAGAAAAAGGTTAAAGTCAGATGTCTCCCCTCTTGCTCACCACCTCATGTTTTGAGACAGGGTCTCTCACTAAACTCGGTACTCACCAAGTGTCTAGACAGCTCACAAGGGAGCCCAGTGATCTATTAGTCTTTACACTTCACACTATCTCCAAACTAGAGTTATAGATGTGCACACCTGGCCTGGTACTTTTGTATGTGTGCAAACTCAAGTCCTAATGATTGTTCAGTAAGGCACTTTACTGGTTGGGGCTTTTGCCCAGCTCTGAATACACTATTTAAAAAGTTTTAATGCCATCTGACCAGTTATATCATATGTTACTTATGTGTTAGTTCTTGGTAATCTTTAGTTTTTCTTTTTTATTTTTTGAATGCTTGATAACTTTCATTTGTATGTAATTCACCATAAAATTTAGCTCATTAAGTAATAGTTTTTATTTCTATATTTTTCATCCACATCCTGTAGTATGGTTAAACTTCTTGGAAATAGTTTGATCCCTTTGGATGTTGTTTTTGAATGTTCCAAGCATTCATCTGGCTTAATTTTAGCACTAAGTGCAAAATAGTTCTGAGTCCTGTGGTTTAAGACTTTTTCACTCCAGTTGTGAGGAACCGGTACTATTGCCTGTTGTTCTCTGAAGACCTTCTGAGTGGATTATCTCCAACTATCAGATAATTTTCACACATACATGGAGTTATCAGATTCCTACTGAATATTCCCAGGGAACTCTGTAGCGGTCTATGGCTTTCTGGTTGTGTAATCTGTCCCCCTTCGTCCTGAAATGTTAGTCATTGTGAATTATTCCCTCATGTCCACTTCCTTTCAAACCTTACTCATGACTGTTGCCAGCTTCTCTTTGCATGTCCCCTCCCTGTTCTGTGGATGGCAGCTTTCTCCAGCCAGGATGTAAACTGGAAAATACATTTGTGAAACATGGCTCATCTTGTTCTCTTTCCTTATCATAAGATTTTTAAATGTCTACTGAGTCATTATTTCACGTAATTTGAGTTTCTAAAGAAATTCCAAAAAATGAAATTAAAAAATAAAAAGAATAAAAAAATATTTCCAGTGCCAGGTGTGGTGGTGCATGGCTTTAACCCCAGCACTCAGGAGGCAGAGGCAGGTTGATCTCTGTGCAATCAAAGCCTACCTGGTCTATATAATGAGTTCCAGGCTGGCTGGGACTGCAAGGAGGCCCTTTCTCAAAAAAGAAAAAAAAAAAAGTCTTTCCAGTAGGAGAGCAAATTCAGCCTATTATTTCCTGTGGACTCTCTCCCTTTTAAAAAATAATTTCATCTGTCTTATGCCTGAAGGCAAAATCTCTACATTGATACATTTCTATAAAACTTTTGATCCCTATTCTGAAGTGTGGTTAAATTTCATGGAAAGAGTTTGTTCATTTTGAAAATTGCTTTTAGGTTTTCCAGGCCCATAGCACTTGTGTGTTTCTATTATATTTGTGATGAAAGAAAGGACAGCTTACATTCTTTCCTATCACATTAGCACAAGGAGAGCTCAACTCTATTAAGTCAAAAATAACCTTGCCTTGATGTCATTTATTATTTAAAAACAGTTTCGTAAAGTGAGTCTTATATTAAAATGTCTTTCAATATAGATTAACAATAAGCTTCTATCCTTGAAATACTTTTTAATATAGTACTTTTTCTTATCCTCACATTTGTTAATCAATTATTTCTATCTTTCTACTCATTCAGTGTGTATGATGAAATTATGCAAGATTGGACTAAAGCAATCCCTGTCATTTTCCTTAAGGTTTAATTTATTTTTAAAAATTGAAAATATAAAATGCTTCATTTTGAATAAACAAGATCCTTTTCTTCTGCTCAGTTTTATCTGAATTTTATTAGAATACTCTGTTCAATTTGAATCATGGTAAATGAAGTGAGATATGGGAAAACAAAATTAAGAGAGAGTATGAAGTAAAGCAAAATAAATCAATGAAGTGCTGGGAAATGGGCCTGATGAAGAAAGGCTAAAGGACTAAGAGTACGTACCCACAAAAATTGAAAGGAAACTTAATGGCACATTTCATGTGTATGAGGAAACTTTTATGGGTGGCAGTGAGCAGATATTTTGTTTGTAAATTGAGGGTGGAATTTCAATCTTCTCCTAGCTGATCGCCCTGTCACATGCCTCATTTTCTTCATGCTATGATCTATCAAACACAAGGCTGTAAAAACAACATTACAAAAAGGACATTTTCATCCATCTCTGCTACTCAACAATTTACAAGAACTCTTTTTAGGCCAAATCAAATCAAATCTAAACTTCCACAACTGTGAATCAAAGCCCTTCATCAAGCGATATACTTTTTTATGTCCTGGCTCAGTACTTTCCATGATTACCCTTCCACTCCAGCCATCATACTTCCCATTACATAATCCTTGACCATTACATAATCTTGTCTACAAGACATTTTCCCATTTTCTTTCATCTACATGACCTTACCACTCTTTTCTGCTAATTGGGCC
>NW_008358866.1:4923236-4934932 GCF_000622305.1 Nannospalax galili | reverse complement strand
TATAACTCTTTTTATGTTAAAATCCTCTAAATATAAATCTACTTATGACCATTTGACCTATCACAACTTTGTTGTATGTTATGAACAGATAGATTTCTTCAGTGCAGTGGAATGTGTCTGTTCAATACAATCATAAGGGAAATAATGATCACTGTTAACTATGTGGATAGATAGATGATATATGATAGATTGATTGATAGATAGATGATAGATAGATAGATAGATAGATAGATGATAGATAGATAGATGATAGAGAGAGAAATGGAAAGATAGATAGGTGATAGACTGATAGATATATAGATACATAGATATATAGATGATAGATGATAGATACATACATACATACATACATACACACACACATACATAGATGATAGATAGATAGATAGATAGATATAGATAGATAGATAGATAGATGATAGCTACATAGATACAGAGATGATAAATAGATGATAGATAGATGATAGATGATAGATTATAGATAGATAGAATAGAGAAATAGAAGATAGATAGATGATAGATAGATAGATAGATATAGATAGATAGATAGATAGATAGATAGGTGATAGATAGATGATAGGTATATAGATACACAGATGATGGATAAATAGATGATAGATAGATGATAATATAGATGCATAGATACATCAGGGAGATGATACCTAGTTAAATGATGATAGATAGATAGATAGATAGATAGATAGATGATAGATAGAGAGATAGATAGATGATAGATAGATGATAATTGATAGATAGATGATAGAACACACACATACACACACAAGATAGATGATATAGATAGAAGATAGATGATAGAGAGGTAGATAGATAGATAGATAGATAGACCAAAAATAAACAGACAGATGATAGATAGATGATAGATATAGATAGATAGGATAGAGAGATGATAAATAGGAGATAGATAGATAGATAGATAGATAGATAGATAGATGATAGATAGATAGATGATAGATAGATAGATGATAGATAGATAGTCGGATGATGGCTGGATAATATCATTGATAGATAAATAGATCTCCCTTAGATTTGTGACATGGTCACCTACACAGTTGTTTATCTGTACATTTGTCATGCACTCTTGCATACATATGCTTTTGTGGTTTGGGGAAGGGAGTTGGGTACTTAGGGTTTTTTTTTTCTTTCTTTTTGAAACAGGGTCACATTATGTTGCCCAGGGTGGCCCGAAACTCACTATATAGCTTGGTTCTCAGTGACCTCTCCATTTTCCTACCTCAGTTTCCAGATTGTTGGCATTGTGGTCACATACCACTGTGTCCAGCTTATTCATCACTGAGGAAACCCAGGCTCTTCATTTAGTCTGAAAGTTAGTGTTCAGAGTTACCCTAATCACTTGATTCAGCCTAACAATGTGCACACACTTCTCTTTCCCAGTTTCCTCACCTTTTCCTTCTTTCACAAAGCTTTCCCATTCTTTTCTCTCTTTTCTTAAAAATTTTATGTATATGCGTGTATTGCCTGCATATAGGTAAGTGCACCCATGTCGTGTCCAGCAATGCCCGAGGAGGTCAGAAGAGGCTGTCGGATCCCCTGTGACTGGAGTTACAGTTGTTATCTGCCATGTGAGTGCTGGGATTCAAACCATGGTCTTCTGCAAGAATAACCAGTGTTCTTAACCACTCTGCCATCTCTCCAGCAAAGCTTTCCCATTCTAACCAAAGGTTTGCCAACCTTGGCATCACTTACATTTGGTACTACATAATTTTTGCTTTGGAGGACACCTTGTTGGTATTACAGAGTGTTAGTAGCATCGCTGACTTCCCCCTACTAGATGCTATGAGATGCTTCCTACCCTGTAAAAACAAAAATATTTCCAGCAATTGCCAAGTGGCTGGAGGCTTTAACTCCTCATTAAAAGCATTTTTTTAATCATCGCAAGTTAGTCATAATTCCCCAAATACTAGTGCTGATTTATGTGCCAACATTTATCAGCACAGTTCATTCTCCCTTGTAAATGCTTCTTGTACATGAAGACTTGAAGAACTTGTATAGATATCTTGAAAACAAAGCAACTATCACACAACTACATGCAGGAAATCTCTGTGTAAGCATTAACTACCTTTAGGAAACACAGTCATTCCCCAAAATAGAACGTATTTTTTCTCCATGTTATAAAATATTTAGATATTGTGCACATCTCACTGCTATACTCACCATACTTACTCTTAATTTATTGTGTTAAAACCCATCTCTCCTAGTGAATTCAAAGCACTATGTACATGTGAGCCTAGACAAATCCCAAAAAACTTATAAGCATCAGCTAGCCATTAAGGAAAACTCTCCACTGGTTCTCCCACTAAAACAGCTTGTGTACATATTATTATAAACTTGAGAAATTTCTTTGTTGTTTGTTTTATGTTTTAAGATACAAGGGATTTGAGAAATTGAGCTTTTAAAATAAGAACCTTAAAAAATATCTTAAAATTCAGCTTCAAGCCTAAATATATTTCTCCAGGAGAAAAATCTTTTTAGTTTTTAGCACAGTACTGAAACTACACTTTTATTTCAAAACATATTTTAGTTGAATAACAAGATGATGAGACAAATGACATACAAGAGTATAGAATATCAAAGAGAACAGAATTTTGCTGAAAGTTTCTATAATTTTAATGCATATTTTTATCAAAATTTTGTGCATTTCATACAATATATCTTAATCATATTTAGACCTCTCCTCCATCCATAACTGCCCATAGGTCCCCCACTATATTTCATGCATTCTGTGATACATGTTATGTCCTATCCACTCAAATTTGTGTACCTAGATGTCTCTCAGTGCAAGTCACCCAGCAGTAATCAGCTGCCAATAGTTCCTGAGCTAAGGTCAGGGCCTGCTGCTCATTTCCACAGTTCTATTTTAGGTTTTGGTCTGACTGATTTTGCAAGGGTCTTGCATGCAGTCACCATTCCTGCAACTTTATATGTGCAAGTTTCCAGAGGCCTGAAACTTTCTGTTTCCTTATGACCATGGCTCTATAATTTTTACTTCACTTGTATAATATCATGCACTATTTATCCTGTTGTTATGATAAAAATATCCCCACAAAGGCAACTCAAGGAAGAAAGAGCTCATTTTGGTTCAGAGTGTGAGGGTACTATCCATCAAGGCAGCAGGAGATTTGAGACAGCTGGTAACATTGCACCCGCAGTCAGGAAGCAGAGGAAATGAAAACTGTGGCTCAGCTATCTTTCTTTTTCTATGCCACCCAGGACCTATGCCCAGGAAATGTTTATACACACTGTTAGGATGAGTCTTCTTTTTTAATATTTTATTTATTGTTTTCAGATATATTTTTTAAATTTTTTAGAAGAAGCATTTCATTACAGCTTTAACATACTCAAAAACAGTTTCCATGGCAAAGATAAATCTCTTTCAAAACTGGCTATGAATTTTTTAGGTTCACTGTTGAATTAGTACAGTTATACAATATTGAACTCAGTATAAACCCTATAATACATAAAATTCAATGAGTTTTTAACCATTACAAAAGATCTCCATTTTGAAATATACTGTTACAGAAAGACTCATTGTTTTTGTTAATAACACTGTGATGTTGGCACATGCATCTCTAATCTGCATGTATCTGATTATTACTACTCATAATCGGTTGCACTAGGCTCCTTGGCACCTGTGTATGTCTATAAAGTCATCAGGTAGATTCCAATGGTAATGTTTATCACCTCTATTAACATGACATAAGTTTTCCTCCTCAAATATAATTCACTTTTTCAAATTTTTCCATTGTGTGTGAGTGTGTGTGTGTGTGTGTGTGTATCACACAGAACATCCCAAACCATCTTATTCATCTATACACCCACTTTCCAGATGGCAAAATCCCATAGCCCCCTCCCCACTAGAGTCCCTTATACTGTCATCCCTGCTACTGTCCACTGTGTTGTCGGCACCCCCAGCCATTCCCCACTACTTGTCCATTCAGTGAAACTAGTCAACCTATCTAGAGGTCTTTGATTTAGGAAGGTCAGCTGTTCCTCATTTAGCAGCAATCAGTTGTCAATATTCCTTTACATAAGATTGGGTTCTGCTGTTCATTTTCCCAGTTCTATGCTGGGTTACTCTCTGGGAGTCTCTTGGGCCAGCATGGCCAACAACTCAGAAGAAGGTAACTCCTATCTGGCATTGTTGCTTGTTACGTAGCCTTTAGCTATACATATGGATGCTTAAAAAATTATATTGGCCCCTTTAATCTTTGGGTATACTTTCCTTTTGGATGTTTAAGGCCATACCATTGACTGGGATGAACCAATTTATTTTTACTCTTAAGGCCTTTTGAGGATCTTTTCCTCAGGGGTCACCTGGGCTTGGGAGGAGCCCCAGGCTCCTTTCTTTTACCAGTTCCGCCTATGTGAAGATAAGTCAAAGGTCCAGCTCAATCATGACTGGCTTCACTTGGAAGCCAGACTGGTCACCGGTTCAAGTCCATTTCATGGAGTCTCCACGGACTCTTTGATAAAGAGAACAGGTGACCCACCACCATTACAGGATATTTGGAGAGATGTTCATAGTCCCCTAGAACTAGTCAACCTAGGAGGGCAAGGAGCAAAAACTGTCCTTTATGTCCCTCTGACCAAATTAGTATAGGCCTCAAAGTATGTCTGTTAAACATCCAAGAAGGTTAGTTCCACCAGTCTGGTACTTTTAATTACTGTGTGCCATGTAGATAAATCTTGGTCAAAGACCAATTGTTCTCAGAAAACTTTGCCTACACAGATATTTCTTGATCTGGTATATAAAATTTGTTAGTAGGTTGTTGGACTAATATGGTTCCCTCTGATTTTTAAAACTAGCTAGGCATTATTTATCTCTCACATTGTCTAACCTCTGCCCCAATTTTCCCACTTTCTCCCTCAATAATACCCTTCTCCTATGTTTCTACCTCTCTTGAGCTCTTTCTTTCCCTTTATCACCTAGGTTCTTTGTATACCCTTCCATCCCCCCTCCCTTAAATTAACCCAATTCTTATCCCTTAGTATAACAGTTTCTAGTTCCATCCACTTACCTGCAAATTTCATGATTTCATCTTTCTTTACTGCTGAGTAAACTCCATCGTATAAATGAAACACATTTTCATTATCCACTCCTCAGTTGAGGAACACTTAAGTTGCTTTCATCTCTTAGCTATTACAAAAATTGCAGCAACAAACATGTATGTACAACTGTCTCTGCAATAGGATGATTTCTTTGGGTATATGCCAAGGAGTGGTATAACTGGGTCAAATGGTAGTTTCACTTGTAGTTTTTTAAGAGTTCTCCACACTGCTTTCCATAGTGGTTGAACAAGTTTGCAGCCCCACCAGCAGTGGATGAGTGTTCCCCTTTCCCCACATCTTCTCCAATATTTGGTATCATTTGTTCTCTTGATCTTAGCCATTCTGAATGGGGTAAGATGAAATCTTAAAGTGGGTTTAATTTGCATTTCCCTAATTGCATCACTAGTGATGATGAACATCTTTTTAGATGCTTCTTAGCCATCTTTACTTCTTCTTCTGTGAACTCTCTGTTCAGCTCCTTAGCCCATCTTTTAATTAGGTTACTTCCTTTCTTTACTGTCTGTGTTTTGAGTTCATTATATATTCTGGAAGTTAAACCTCTGTCAGATGTGTCTCTGGTGAAGATATTCTCCCATTCTGTGGATATTCTCTTCACTTCCCTGGTTGCCTCCTTTGATGTACAGAAGCTTTTTAGATTAATGAAGTCCCCTTTGTTGATTCTTGACCTTGTTTCCTGAACATTTGATGTCCGGTTTAGAAAATCCTTCCCTACACTTATATCTTGTAGGTTTTTGCCAACGTTTTCTTCTAACAGTTTCAGAGTTTCAGGCTTCCATTTGGAATTGACTTTTGTGCAAGGTGAAAGATAGGGGTTTAGTTTCATTCTTCTATAGGGGAGATCCAATTTTGCCAGCACCATATGCTGAACATGCTATCTTTCCTCCCATGAATGTTCTTTGCCCCTTTGTCAAATATCAGGTGGCTGAAATTGCATGTACTCATATTTGGGTCTTCAATTTTGTTCCATTGATCTATGGGTCTATTTTTTTTGCCAGTACCATGTTATTTTTATGACTATAGCTCTGTAATACAGTTTAAAATCTGCTATAGTACTCTTTATTTTATATGTATGCATGTATTGGCTGCATGTAGGTAAGTGCACCTGTGTCATGCAATGCCCACAGACAACAGAAGAGGCTGTCAGATCCCTTGGAACTGGAGTTACAGACAGTTCTTAGCTGCCATGTGGGTGCTGGGATTTGAACCTGGGTCTTTTTCAAGAACAGCCATCTCTCCAGCCCCAAGGGTAGGGCTTCTTATCTCCATAGATCTAAGCAAGACAATCCCTCACTGGAATGTCCTGTGCTGGACCTACTCTAGATAGTTTCTCCTACTTATGCCAAGAGGCTTAGCTCCTGATAATCAATACACCAACCTATATAAAATATCAAGTCTATCTTAATATGTTTTCTAAAAGAAGCATTTTTATTTTGGTAAATTTAATAACTTCTACTTTAACTAAAAGATTATTAAAGTATTTCAGGACCACTTATTTCTAATTTTTAATGCCATTTCCTTTCCTTTCTTGCAAGCTTCATGTCCTTAAAAATTGTCAGGTATATACTAACACTAACACCATTAATGGACTCTGTGCATTTTATAAGCAAAGACAATACCTAGGTATGAAATCCTCAAAAATAAAAAAAAAAGCTTTAAAAAATCAGCAGATAAATGATAGATAGATAGATAGATAGATAGATAGATAGATAGATAGACAGACAGAGATGATAGATAGAAGATTGCAGTCTCACATATCAAAATATACTCTTTCTTTGGCATCTCTGTGACAGTTATCTTATCTTTTTTTTTCTTTTCACTGTGACCCAATAGCTGTCAAGATCAAATTAAGGACCAAAGTAATTACTTTGGTTTACAGTCTTAGTGGATATAGTCCCTCAGTGCAGGGATGGCAGGGTAGGAGCAAGAGCTACTCATGGATGTGTCAGCAGGAGTATGTGAGAGGTTTTTTACATCTTTTTGTCCAAACAAGAAGAGAGGTCTCAGGGTCTATTAGTAAGCCCCTAAGTCCAACCTAATTGCCCATGTTTGCCAGCTAGGCAAGAGGTCCAAAAGTTTCTATAGCCTCACAAAACAGGGTCACTAGCTAAGGATCAGCTGTTCAAGTATATGAACCTGTGAGGCACATTTTACATTTAAATTATAAGAGTATTACTGCTAAAAAGAATTTTAATTCAGAAAGAAAAAGAGCATAAAGTCAAGCCTCCATCCTTAGTGTTCTTCCCTGGGCCTTCAAAAATAAATGCTGTAGCTATCAGAGCTCCAACCGATGTCATTTGGTCCTGGTAGCTGACTATGCCAAGCTTCAAAACAGTATTCAAAATGAATGTTTGATTATAAACTTTGATTAGTGGAACTCTGGAAACAATGTGGAGTTCTGAGATAGCATGTCGTTTAAAGACTATTACCTCTGACTTTTATTTCCTTTTTTTCCCCTTTATTAACTAGGATAAAACCACTCCTTATACATGCAAGGAATACACTCTACAAATGAGTAATATCCCCAGCCAAGATTCTCTTCTTTTTGAGAGTACCATAGACTTAGAGAAATATGGAAAGGCTATCTTTCCTTAAAATTAAATGTTCATAAACTTTTTTCCTGCATTTATTTCTGCCCAGTTCAGAAAGCATATCTGGTACCTACTAGTGACTTTTGAGAGGACTGAGAAATACAAAATGCACTAAGCTCAACTCCGGTATTCAGTCTTCTAGGATGCCCATCTGACAATTTAAAACAATTAGGAATATACTGAACATCCACATTATAGACACTATTAAGTTAATGTCATAAATGGATAAATTAAAATTTTCAACTAAATGCAAAATATTACACCAGTGTCAGACGTCTCTGACCACGAATGCCTTTTTGTGCTAGAAGCTGGAGATAACCCAAACTAAAAGAGATTTAAATCATAGCTCAGATCTCCATATTCATTTCTTCTCTCTTTTTCTCCTCTATTTTTCACTTTGCCAATTTTGGGAAAGGTTTATAAGAGGCATTCTTTATGCAATAAGCAAATACTTTTTGCTTTCAATATTCTCAGAAAAAAATAACAGAAAAATACATGGCATCCAACTTTAAGGCTTTCTCAGTTTAAGGAGAGAAACAATTACAGCAATAATAGATTGTAAACACTGTCATAAAAGACAAAGTGAAGGCTCCTAGATTTCTTATAGAGATCTAGAGACTTATATTGTTCTTTTGAATGATAATTAATATTTTTCCTGACAGATAAATAAGGAAGAGAGAGAGAGAGAGAGAGAGAGAGAGAGAGAGAATGCCAAAAGGCTCTAGTAAAAGTCACTGTCTTGAAATAACAATTTTCATTTGAAAAATAATAGGATCATCTTACAGACATTTGTCTGAGTTACACTAGCAAACCATGTGTGGCAGTCTATTTCTCTCATTCTGAGAGCAGCTCAAATGGCCACGGCTTCTAGTTTCCTCTCCACTGGCAATACCAGTGGAGTGATGTTCAGGTCCTAGTCTATGTGCTAACATCCAAGCAGGCAAGAGGTGAAATTTTTGTGCAGTGTGTTGTCAGGTGGGTGGAGGCACACAGGTATGTTTTGACTGCTCTGTTATATTTTCCTACCTTATAAACAAAGTGTCATACAGGGTTAAAACACTGATATTCAAATGGATGCAGATTGAAGTGCTCTCACCAAGGCTGGAATTACCAACTGATGCTTTGTCATCAAACTACAACTCACCTCACTAACCATCAACTCACCTTGTAAATTTTCTAAAAGCAAGCCCTGTTCTACCTACTTTATAGAATGAGAAAAAAAGTAAGAGACTAAGTTCTTCCAAAAATGTGTCTGAGGTCCTGAGAGATGCCTCAACTGTTAATAGCACTGGCTGCTATTGCAGAGAACCCAGGTTTGACTCCCAGCATCCACATGACAGCTAACAACCATCTGTAACTCCAGCTCCAGGGGATCTGATGCCCTCTCCTAAACTCTGCAGGCACTGCATGACATTGATACTGGTACACTCACAGGCATGCAGACAATACCCATATACATGTAAAATAAAAATAATAAAATATTTTTACAAATGCATCTACAGAAAAATATTTCTGAAATGGCTTACCTTAGCTGAGGGTTCCAGCTTGTTGAACCACAACTAAAATTGAGGATTTTCTAACTCCTCCTATCTCTGATTATAAAAATCAACATCATGTGTCAACTTACTGAAAAATCAAATCAAACAAATATGGTATAATTTGGATAGATTAAATGTTAAAAATGTGTAGCTTCCAACCAAATTTTAATAGCAAGATCCAGGTGGGGAAGGAAAAAGCACAAATCTACCATGAAGAAATCGGGCTGTAGCCACCTGAATCCAAAGATCAAACTTAGCCAAGTGAAAAACGGAATAATTGAAGGTCATCTGCATCAGAGAGTATCCAGTGGTTCTACAGGATCACCTGTGAGGGTTTCTTTCCAATATACTTTAACCTACATTTTAATAGACGTGAAAGCTAAGTTCTTATTTATCAATAACACAAGGATAAGAGGAATCGATTAAATGATGTGTTAGTTTTCACTGGAAATTTTATTTTGTTAAGTGTCGTAAAGTGTTTCCTTCAAGTGAAACAACAAAAGTCTCCACTTGGTAAGATAAGAAATTTCAGTGTTGGGGCTGGAGAGATGGCTAAGAGGTTAATAGCACTGGCTGCTCTTACAGAGGGCCCAGGTTTGATTCCCAGCATCCACATAATGGCTAACAACCATCCAAAACTCCAGTCTCAAGGGATCCAGTGCCCTCTTCTGAACTCCACAGGCATTCCACAACACAGGTGCACTTACATGCTTGCAAGCAATACACTAATACACATAAAATAAAATAAAAATAATAAAATATTTTTAAAAATGAAATATCAATGTTGAGGTTGCTAAGATGTATGATTTGCTGTTGTTAATCTCTTGCTGTGACTAATTTATAAATTAAGCTTTAACAGGCATACAACTATAGCCAGAAAAACTCTAGTATATGGAGTTCAGTGTCATCCATGTTTTCAGACATCCCCAGGTATCTTGTTTAAGCTGGAACTTCTGTAGTTTTGTGCAAAGCAGTACAGTGACTTCTCACATGTGTTCTTTTGAAACATCAGGGCCCAATAAATCTCTAAACTATTTCTTATGAGCAAAATAACATGCTGTTAAGAAGTCTAAGTTTTCAGAAACATTAGATTTCAGAAACAGATTACCTAATTACAAGTATGTGCACAGAGATCAGGTAGCAACCTTCCTTAATTGATTTTTAACAATTCTATAACTACAGTGAAGCCATTTGTGTAGCTGTAATTAAAGGCCGAGTGTTTTAATTTGCACTTTTCATTTTCAGACCTATTCATAGATGTGTGTTTCAGGCTGAAGCCCACAGTGCAAGATTTTATTAATAATGGCTGTGAGATACAACTGTGATAGAATTTATGCTTCCCCAACAGAGTTGTCAATGTTCTGCTTCACAGGAGAGCTGGTTTCTGCAATCTTAAGTCCCAACACATGACAATGACAGAAGCAGCGTGAGTGAACACTAAGCAAATGGAACCAACATTGTCTGGTCCAATTCATTCAAATTGACGAAGACATAACAGTAATTAATCCTGCTTTTCACAGGTTATTAAGACATTAGGGAAAAACACAAAAACCTCAAAATTTGTGTCTCAATTGCTTCGTGGTAAAAATGTTAAAAGTTGTGAAGGATTTGCAATTGGGTATTTACTCAGCATAAATGTTCATATTGTATCACTTAGAGAAGCAGTAAACTCCACTGTATGGTGCAATCAAAATACAGAACATGACGGAAACTATGGCATAGTCTTATTAATGAACTATGTGGAGTAATACAAATATCAGCCAAGCTTGAACACTAGGCAATTGATAGTGTAGTGCTTCTTGAGTCTACCTTAGTTATTTTCAGTGTTTGATTGTCTCTTCCTAAGAAATAAAACATGCCCAAAATAATAGTAAAATTCTAATGAATATAATCTATGGTGGGAAAATTCAGAAGGCATTTAGAGATTTAATAATGTTTATAATATTTATTATGAATGCCTAGTTTTAGCCAAACTGTGAGGCTCAAATACACACCTTATTTTTGGAAAGTTCAGTGGAGATGACTCAAAATCTCTCTGCATTTGAGTAATTTTCAAGAACTCCCTGAAAGCTTTTATAGTTATGGTTACCATTTATTATGGGGAAATGATACAAATGAAAATCCACCAAAGCAAAGAAAAACGAGGCATTATCTAGGAAATTTCCAGATGTGAAATTCCTACTCTCCTCTCCCCAGTGAGTCAAGACACATTATTTCTCCAGAATTAGCATGTAACAATACAAATGGAATATTAGCAGCCAAGGGAATTCACAGAAGCTTCTATTTGGAGTTTTTTTTTTTCCTTTTTCTGCGAGGCATTATCTAGGAAATTTCCAGATGTGAAATTCCTACTCTCCTCTCCCCAGTGAGTCAAGACACATTATTTCTCCAGAATTAGCATGTAACAATACAAATGGAATATTAGCAGCCAAGGGAATTCACAGAAGCTTCTATTTGGAGT
>NW_008358866.1:4885522-4917755 GCF_000622305.1 Nannospalax galili | reverse complement strand
TTGTCTAAGCTTCTGGTTCTCTCTTTTGATTTTATATTGTCGAGGCCGGATTGTTTTTGTCTTCAGGAGTTCCGCGGTGGCCCAACTCCAATGTGGATCAGAAGTTTTAAGTTCCTGAGGCCAAAAGCATTCTTAGAAGATTCCAGACCCAAGGAGAAAGCCTGAAAACTATTTCGAGTTTTTATTGAGGCTTCATTTCACAGGAACACTTAACTGACATGTAGTAGAACTTATTCTCTATGTCAGCTCATAGCATGTTATCAAGTTTTCACCTAAGGCAGGACAGATAGTCCAATCTGTAAGAGTACTGTGTGCCTATGATCCAGGCATTTGGGTGGTGGGTAGAGCCAGGAAGATAGTCAGGACTTGCTGGTCACCAGCCTAGCTGAAAATGGCCAGCTCCAAATTTATTGACAGATCATGTTTCAAGGGAATTAGATGGAAGAGTGAAAGAGCAGGAAACTTAATGTCCTCTTCTAGCCTTTGAATATGCATGCACCTGCACATACACATGCACATACACATATAACAACCACACACAAATCTTAAAAAGTCCCATAGTATGGTACATTGTTAGTCTTTATGTACTGGATAGCCTATTCTAAGACTTGAATATGTATGGCTCTATTTTAAAATCCAATGTGGCCAGCTTCACCCTAAACAAATACACTCTCAGCAAGTATGATACATATGTGTATATATATATATATGTATATGCATATATAGATACATATATGCATCTATATTTAATACCAATGAACATTTTACATCTAAATGTGGAGTTACAGAGGATACATGAATTAAATATAATAAATATGTGTATGTATATAGAGAGCATGCACGTGCGAAAGAGAACTTTACCCACATGATTTTTAAGACATTATAGTCATCCACTATTAAGTATTTCATTCTATAAGACAATAAGTTTTTCTACTGTTATAGTTTGAAGTCTAATCCTTCTATACTTGGAATTTACTAGAGCAATTTAATATCAAGTCATTTTAATTAATAGTCAATTTTATTTTCAGATCCATGTGTACCTTGAGCTGTTTTCTGATTCATCAACAAAGTTTTATTAAAATTACAATCCCTTACCACTTTCTTCTGGTGTCCAGAACACAAATGTAATCCCTCTAATTCTTGAATCTTTCTCTGTGAAAAGCAGTGACTTTTTAGTTTCATTTATAATATATTTGTCTAGATGGGGAATATTTATTAACAGAAGACTTAATAATAGGAAAAAATAAACTGCCAAGTAAGCAAATCACCTTAATGACAATGGTCATTGGGAAGAAAATACTTCAGATGAACAACCAACTGCTGTGTCAAATAGGGCCAGAGTGTAGCTCCACAATTCATCTTTACTGAAATGCATGTCTCTCTATGCAAGGCTGCAAGGACTCCATATGTCTACACCAAAATGAATCTTCTATGTGACCATCAGTTTGATTGTGTTTCTTTATATAATCATGATCACTGAGCTGTCATCCACCATTTAAAGGCAACAGAGAACCACAGCTTTCAGAAATTTTGAGAGCAAATTGCTACTTTGGGGTTTTCTTCCACTGAAAGTGATTAGTACACTAGTAACTAAACCAAACATAGTAACAGTTAATGACAGGTATGATATTACATGATGCAACTAACGATATACCACGTTTTAAATATAGATAATTTGGTTCAGTGTTCCTGATTACCCAAAAAAGTCGAGATTATTATGACTGTATTATGTTTTCAGATGGGGAAAAATGTACAGAGGGTTGGGAATCTTGATCTAGGGTAAAATACTGACATGTCAGGAAATAGATTTAATCTTCTACTTTATATTATTCTTAAGAATATGCTTTTCTCCATATTCCTGCCTTAAGTGATGCAGAGTAATAGCACCAGGATTAAGAACAGGATGATTTAATCATTTCAGTTTTTACTTAATGTTAACAAGGATAAAGATTCTACAATTCAACCTTCTGACCTTAAACTTCAGATCTGTTACTACTAGTTGTACACTGTATTAAATATTGTTCGTCTCTAGACAACAGTTTTCCTCAAAGGTGAAGTAGGTATAACAATCAATTTATAGCTCTTCTATATCAGTTAAAGAAGAAAATTGATATAAATTCCTTAGCACAAAATCTGAGCTCAGATTGTGGACAGCTTAGAAGCATCTCAGTGAACCAAATAGAAGGAAGTTGTTACTAGACCTGATCATAAGATTGAAGCTATGAACCAAGGTTTCCTATAAAATTCACAAATATAACCAAGCCCAATCCTGCCATAGTAGAATGGAAATGAGTTAGGCCTACAACAGTGTATCTGCTCAACTATTTTTATTACAGCTGATAGTTGTGCTTACACCAACTCTGAAACCATCTAGCTATAACACATGGAACTAAATGAAAAGCTGAACTGAAACTGTATGTGGTCCTACTGAATATTTAATGGAAATTCTGGATTTTGGAAACTCAAGGTCTGGTCCTGCCCATAACTTGTCAAACAACTAATGTGAGTTACATTAGTAAATGCTAAAGAATATCTAATTATTATAATAAACTAGCAAATATTTGTTCAATGCCAAACATGATGTTGGCAGGGTTCTAAGACTTTTATATGTGTTAGTTCAGGGAATTCATACAGGTGTTTTGATTCAGTTGTTTTGATTAAGAAGAGACGCACAGAGGGATTAAATGGCTTGGCCAAGGGTCTATAATGTCCAATCTAGGAAAATATGGGCTGTTGCTCTTGCTAAAGTAATTACTGACTCTTCAAACTAGAAGTGGCTGAGAACTGTGAAATAAAAGACTTAAACATGTTAATATAGCTTAGCATAAATAACAACTTCCCTATTGTGAACTTTAAAAATAGAAAATTATCATCAAGACCCTTCCAATAAATTAGTTTTTGAATTGAGACACCATTTAATCTTTAAGCTAAGAAAGAATTGATTTAATCTTATTACAAAAGCTCACAATAAGAGCAACACTGACAATTTTTTGAAGGAGTGTAAAAATATATGTGAATGATCAAATAATCTATATTTAGGGGTAGCTAAAAATGAATCTTGAGTTAAAAAAAAATGAATCTACATAGCACATGGGAATTAAAAGTACCAGACTGGTGGAACTAACCTTTTTGGATGTTTAACAACCATACTTGAAGCCTATACTAATCTGATCAAAGGGACTTAAAGGACAGTTTTTGCCCCTTTCCCTCCAAGGTCGACCAAGTTCCAGGGGACTATGGAGCATCTCTCAAAATGCCCTGTAATGGTGGTGGGTCACCTGTCCTCTTGATCAGGGAAGACATGGAGATCTCATGAGATGGACTTGAACCAGTGTCCAGTCTCCAAAGAGGAGGGTCAACTCAAAGGAAATATCTCCTACATGCTTCCAAGTGAAGCCAGTCATGATTGAGCAGGACCTTTGACTTATCTTCACATTGATGGAACTGGTAAAAGAAAGGAGCCAGGGGCTCCTCCCAAGCCCATGTGACCCCTGAGGAACAGATCCTCAAACAAACTTAAGTGTAAAAATGAATATATCTATTTGGGCCAAGTGTATGGTCTTAAACACCCAAAAGGAAACTACAATTAAAAAGTAAAGTGATCAGTATATATCTTTAAGAGTTCAAGGGACTACACTTCCCAGACATTAGGCTTAAATCCATATAAAAAGTTATGTAGACAATTATTTCTCATTGATGATTTTGTTCCTAATCAGAAATGCTGCTCAGATGTAAGACTTCAAATCTTGGTCTGCAATACTGTAGTGCCCACCTGTAGCTAAGGGAGACAACCTGATATCTTTCTAAAATGATGGATAAATTTGTTTTCTCCCCCTATCTAAAAGCCTTTGAGAGGGAACTGACACTGACTCTAAACACTCCAATAGCTACCAAAATGCCTGAAAGCAAATCCTGAATCTTGCATCCAGCCTTGGCAGACAAAAGAAAAATGAGGAAGAACCCAATAGAGAGATGCTTTTGGAAGCCCTTGTCAAGAAATTCCAATGGACTCTCATATGAACATTTGAAAATTGCCCTGTTCTGACATTTTTCTAGTTCCCTGTCTAGAATTTGCAATGCTAATTAATAGGTAAAAAGTTGGCAGAGAATGGATGATGAGGCACCAAGGCACAGATAAAACTCCATCAAAATAGGGTTTATTATCAAAGGAACACATGGGGCAGATTCCCTTCCGGGCAGGGAAAATGTCTGCCTGGGTCTTGAGCTGGGGTCTTTTTAAAAGAGAGGCTTCTGCTTCCTGCAGAAGGCGGGAAGATGTTTTGTTTTGTTTTGTTTTGTTTTAAGTTGGGGATGGGTGAGAGAGCAGGACTGTTAAAATCTGTCCTCTTTGGAGATCAAAGGGGAAGCCTGCTGTCTTGGCCAAACAGTGGAGAAAAGTCTGCTTCTCTTGGCTTCAAAGACCAAGGTGCTTATCAGCTAAGTTCCCTTTTCTCAGGAGCATGAGAAGTCCTTGGGATCCTTTTGGTGAGGGGGCAGGGCTATGTAAACCTGAACACTAATTACTCTTGCTTTTACTTCTCCTTCACATCTCCTATTCATGATTCAAGGACTTTCTTTTCCCCTTAGAGATAAGAGTTATGCAATTTGGGAGTCTTTTAGATAGACCCACTGAAGGGGTACCCCAATTGCCTCACCCTGTGTCCTTGTTCAGTATAGAATAAGCCAGAGTGGTCTGTGTCCTGGTTCCCTATCCACAACTTGGGTAAACTTTTCAGAGGATGGTGTAATAAGAATAGGAGATAGGAATTGGCTAGGCAGTTAAGGTTAAAAGACCTCAAATAAAATTAGCCAGTTTCTTGGCTAAGTCACAATGTCCTTTGGCCTCATAGCAACATTCTCCATTCTAAAGGCCAAAAATGTAAAAAGTATTTGGGAGCTTTTATCTAATCCTTAAAAGATTTTAGGGTTACCTCTTCAGAGGGAAGATTGTTAGAGTAGCAAAAAGCCCCATTTAATAAAAGAAAGAAGGAAAGAGGGAGTACACAAAGTTGTCAGAAAAAAGTGATGGGGAGATATGGGAGGTTTTGGAGGGGAGGAAGTAGGCATGGATCTGATCAAAACACCTTAAATGGGTATATGAAATTTTCAATAAAGCTTTTTTTAAATGAATCTTGAGGAATTTTAGAGGCTAGAAAATGATTAGAAAGAATGAAACTTCCTACTCATATATGTTCAAATGAATATTAAAAATTTTGAATGCACTCTAACAAGGAGGTTGGCCCATTGTGTCTCAATGTGATCCTAAATACACACTTTCAAATGTGATAACAGTACATATAATATTGTATTCAAACTTAGTTTTCCTCAGGAGCCTCTTCCATTCCAACACTTTACTGTAAAAATTTCATACATACAGAAAGGTTGTAGTAGGGCAACCCTCCATGTACTGTTCACATGGACTCATCAATTTTAGAATTTTATTATATATACTTTTCCCCCTTTACACAAGATTTAACATGTGGTTAGATTATAGCTTGAGCGTTCTGTTTTATTTATACTAGCATTGGGAATAAGTTGTAGTGCCACTCTTAATAATTCTACAGTCCTCGTAAGCCACTAAGCAATTTATTTGGTGCATTACTGGACATGCATTGATTAGTGCATCTCTCAACTCACACCAGAGAAAGTTTTCCTTGGATCAGATGGCAATTAATATAAAGACCCACAAATGGTCAATATGCATAGAATAAGATACTATGGAATGCTCAGCCCTAAATAGGATGCCAAAACCACACCTTCTCCTCCCAAGGTTCAGAGATCATTGCAGAAGAAGGAGCAGAAATATTGTAAAAGCCAGATATGGTGGATGAATACAAGGGAACTGTCTTGTCTGGATACTACAGAGTAGTTGCACATATGAACTCATAGCCCTTATGACAGCATGCACAGGACCTGTGAAAACTCAAGCCAGAAAGAAACCCAGAATTAATGAGGGAGGGGGGATGGAAAATCCAACCATAGCTGAGGATGTAATGGCAACTGATAGACACAGGGAGAGGTAGAGTCAGCTTTCCTTAGTGTTGTGACACCTGGTAGATTAACCATACTCTAAGGGACAAACATGCCCAAGCAGTCTTGAGAAACACAGATAAGACACAATATACCTTAAATAAAATTTGAAGACCAAATATATTAGAGGACATGCAGACAGGAGTGGGTAGTAAGATATGGAGAAAAAGAGAGTCTGAATTTGATTAAAATAAATTTTACAAACTTCTAAATCAACAACGATTATTTTTAAATTCACATCACAGGGTTTATATATGCTGAATTCAAGTACAACTGAGAGCACACAAACTATCTGCCATCACTTTTAGAATTATGACTGCCATCCTTGTGGTTGCCTTTGGGGATAAATTACTTCTGGACAATTGACTTTTAGCTAACCTTGTAACAAAAATAGTTTGTCATATTTTTTGAGATCATTTAAAATTATCTCAGTTTTTTTTTATAATGTAACAAATTTACTAAGCCTTGTGCTCTTCTTGTTATGTAAACATAGAGCATTAGTCCCTCATGACCCTTCCTTGCCCTTGACACAGAATAATGTGTGTGCCTGTGTGTGTGTGTGTGTTGTGGATATCAAGCAAGTGCTGCAAGCAGCAGATACTCATCAGAAGCAAAGATAATTATCTCATTTATATTGCAAAAAATAAGTAGGATTAAACTGATTACATGTTTGTGCTTGTGCATGCTCTTCTAGGTCAGTAGAGGGTCAGAAAGGGCATTCCCTGGTAGGGGAAAATTCCCTGGTAAGAAATAGCCTTCCACAGTTTCCTTCCCCATTTCATGCTGGATATTCTGTTTCAATAAAGAGAAAGAAAGACCTTTGTTGGAGAGCACAATTCTGGGAAAAATCTGAAGGAATGGGTTCTTTCAGATGCTAAAATGGATGATCAGTCCGGGCTGTCTTTGTTTCAGGCACTGTTATTATGTGGTTCACTTACTGACAGTCCTTATCTGTTGTAGTTTGGTTTCTACTGCTGTGATAAAACACTGACCTACAGTAACTTGGGGAGGAAAGGGTTTATTTCACCTATCAGGTTACAGTTCACTATGGAGGGAAACAAGAACAGGAACTAAAGCAGAGCAGGAACTTGGAGGCAGGAACTGAAGCATAGACCTCAGAAGAATGCTGCTTACAGATTTGCTCTTCTGACCTCTGCCCAGCCTGCTTTTTTATAACACTCAGGTACCAGGATTGGTACCTCCAAAAATGGGCTGAGCCCTCCCACATCACTCAACAATCAAGAAAATGCCTCAGAGATATGTCCACAGGCCAATCGAATATAGGTAGTTTCCCTTTTGATATGCTCTCTTCCCAGGTCTGTCAGATTGATAAAGGGAGCTTCCAGTACTCCATCCTTAGTCCTTCCACTATTATGAACAAAGAGGAGCACTTACTATTTCCTCTACTTTGTTAATATTCAACAAAATAATCTTAAAACTCCAACACATTTAATATTCCTTTAAACATTAACAACCAATATTTTCCATGTTTATTTCCCTTATATACAATAATCAGTAAATATCTATGATTAAGACTAATCAAATTTCCCATGTGTCAATTGATCACAAAGCATAACACTAGTAAGTGTTTATTTTAAAATATTTATAATAGAAACTAGAAAGATGACTCAACAGATAAGAGCACTGGCTTGACCCAGGTTTGATTCCCAGCACCCACATAGTGGCTATGTACCATCCTTAACTCCAATTCTAAGGGAATCCAAAGCCCTCTTCTGACTTCTGTGGCATTGAACAACTCAGGTGCACTCACATATATGGAGGCAATATACTCATACATGTAAAATAAAAATAATAAAATATTTTAATATTTATAATAAAAATGCTCTGAAACATTGAAACCACTTTAACATATAATAAAACTTTTAGCAGAAAATATAGTGTAGTGCTTAAGACTTCAAACTATAGACACATATTACTTGTATTTGAATTCTGACATTTTCTATTTACTACGTCTGTGACCTGAGGAAATTATGCCTCTTTTTCACCATTGCTAGAGGGATTATTTCTCTGTTTACCAAGAAATAAATGAGTTAAGAGTAGTTTAACATACCTTTGATAAAACCACACATGTGCAATGTGCTTAAAAATATTAGCTCTGGAGACATGGGATGTGGCTCAGTGCCTGTATTAAAAAATAATAATGTAGCCAGGCGTGGTGGTGCATGCCTTTAATCACGGCACTTGGGAGGCAGAGACAGGCAGATCTCTGTGAGTTCAAGGCCAGTCTGGTCTACATAGTGAGTTCCAGGATAGCTGGGGCTACGGAGAGACCCTGTCTCAAAAAGACCAAAATAATAATAATAATAATAACAATAATAATAATAAAATAATAATGTTTGCTTTGTTTATATGTAGAATAAATCACAGTGATTAATGAAGCAATTTAAAGACTTTTTAATCTGTTATTCCCTTTGTAACTCTAAACAGATTGAAAGTTCTAAAAATCTTTTTCTAAAACTTGATAACATTTATCAACAGCCTTCAAAAAATTGAAAGAAATCAAGAGGATTAAAGGTTTTTTTTTCCTAAAATAACAATTATAAAGACATCCATTGATAATATAACTATTGCATTTTAATGATAACTATTTCTTATATAGTGTTAGCAAGTAGTGTGGTGGCAGTTTTCATTTTCATAAATCTCTAAATGTGACCCTGAGGAAGACAGCTGGATTTCAATACTGACTTCTGAATGTAGTATGCTGCGGAATGTTCTTCAGATTGAAGTGTGTGAAAAATACAACTGCGTATAGATATGTAGTCAAGCAAAAAGAAGGGGTATTTTGTCAGACATTCTGAGTAATTGTGAACATTTTTCCTTGATACTACACCAAAACTCATTTACTAAAGCTTCAGAGCAACCTAAAACTCAGTCAATGAAAAGTTACACCCTGTTAAATTGCACTCCGAGGCATTAAGTGGTATATTGAGTAGGTTTCCATGATTTTCTGACACTGAGTAGGGTTGCATGATTTTCTAACACTGATCATTGGAAAGTACAGGTTCACTAAGTCACACAAATATATCGATATTAACATTTCTTTTTAAAAAATATTTTACTTATTATTTTTATTTTATTTGTATGCTTGTATTGCCTGCATGTAGGTAAGTATACCCATGTCATGTTGTGCAATGCCTATGGAGGACAGAAGAGGCTGTCAGCTTGCCTGGAACTGGAGTTACAAAATTGTCAGTTATTAGCTGCCATGCAGCTGCTGGGATTCAAACCCAGGTCTTCTGCAAGAACAGCAAGTGTTCTTAGCCACTGAACCATCTCTCCAGCCCCTAACTTATTTCATTAAACAATATAGACATACATCTGTAAATATCACCACATTCCCGCCCCTCCATTTTTTTGTCTTTTTGAGACAGGGTCTCCCTGTAACCCCAGCTGGCCTGGAACACACTATGTAGACCAGGTTGGCCTTGAACTCATAAAGATCCTCTTGCCTCTGCCTTCCAATTGCTGGGATTAAAAGCATGTGACACCTCACCAGGCTATCATCTCCTTTTTTTAATCTTAGTTTTTGGAAGCACTCAACTCACTGTTATGTGTCATATATATTACAAAAATCTTATTTGCCCTTTAAAACTTTGATTTTTAGCATTGATGGGAAATACTGGCAGCTGTTTTCTCTTGGAGTGACTGTAATACTGCTTCCATTCCAAAGTAAATGTTGACCAAATATCCAAGTATGTATAGCCATAGTTTATCAGTTGTTCCTTCAAATAAAAATTGTGTCCTACCTGGCATGGTGGTGCACACCTTTAATCCAACCACTCAGGAGGCAGAGGCAGGCAGATTTTTGTGAGTTCAAGACAGCCTGGTCTACATAGTGAGTTCCAGTACAGCCGGGGCTACAGGGAGACCCTGTCTCAAAAAGACCAAAAAAAAAAAAAATTGTGTCCCATAAGGGGACAAGAAACAGGCTCTTTAGCTCTCTATTCAAACAAGCAGGCAATTGCTTTTACTTAGAGCAAATATTGTATGTCTATAAGCAGCAGAAAATTTGTGTATGTATTTCCAATTTTGTCAAAGAAAGCATTAAGCTCATGTGCTCCTTCACTGTGATAAGAATAACTAATGAGAATCAGGTTCATCCTTCTACCTGAAGCAATGAAAAAACAGGCAAAACCTATTAGTCAACTCTTTCAACAAAGAAAAGAGATCTCTGTCAGGAAACAAATGAGGCAATCCTTGGCACTATCCCAGGCCACTTTCTGAATGTTGTTAGGACATGACAGAAGGAACTAAAGCAGGACTGGTGGATTCTGGAGGATCAGGTGGTCACAGACAGAGTCCTGGTAAAGACATGGCTGCACAGAGACATGAGCCCTCAGCTACTCAGAGGTATGTTGATCAGTAATTCATTCATGCACGTGTACATTTGCTTGTGCATTTATTTTTATTTATTTATTTATGTGTCAATATTATTCCCTCATCTGCTTGAGGTGAATGTATTAAATGGATATTTCTCTTAGAAACTTTCTAAAATTATAATATTTTTCCTGATTTAAAAATAGAAAATAGCTGGATGTGATGGTGCATGCCTTAATCTCAACACTCAGGAGGCAGAGACAGGCAGATCTCTGTGAGAATGAGGCCAGCTGGGTATTACAGGGAGACCCTGTATCAAAAAGACAAATAATAAATAAAAAATAAATAAATAATAAATAAATAAATAAATAAATAAATAAAGAAGGTGCTCTGTATCAAAAAGACAAATAATAAATAAAAAATAAATAAATAATAAATAAATAAATAAATAAATAAATAAATAGAAGGTGCTCTACCTCATTTTACCACAATATGACATTAAGTGTCAGTATGTATGAACACTCAACATGATCAGTGGATAAAGTACAATTCTACCTGGTAATGCCTTATGGTGTTCTGGGAATTTTGGCAAAGAGAAATATGCTTCAATATTTTGTCTTTTTCTAGACTGATACCTGACTTTATAGAGAATGTGTGGCTGAAATAAAATAAATCCTCTTCACATTACCTTACAGACCAATTACCCATAAACACAGTCCTACATACACACACACACACACACCCCTCTGCAAATACAGGTAAAATGAGCTAAAAATATTTATATTTTTTTGCTTTTAGGCCCATTTGAATCTTGCTTATCAATAAAAACTGCATACATAGCATTAAAATTGAAGTGAAAAAATAATATACAAGTGCTCATACATAATACTTGTGTACCTGCTTCCTATCATACTTATCATTAAGAAAAGAACTTCTGCTGTCAAGATTAGTCATTGCTAGCATCACAAATAACTGACTGCACAATGTATTTTCAGTTTTTCCATCACATTTCATTTGAATTCATGGCCTTTTCATAGACTTGCTATTTCAATCACAATTTCAGTTTTCAACTTTCATCTCTCAGCCAGTCAAACTTCCTTCAAGTCAGTTCTTGGTCCATTCAGTAATGGCATGGGTATTTTTTAAAGCAATCATGAGTTTCATCAAAAATAGAAAATTGTATGTCCATTCTCAATGAACTCTGCCCTAAAAATAAGATTAGATATTCATTAAGAAGTCTGGTTTTCATCTCAGTGAGTAGAATTAAAAACCAAAGTCTTCTCTTTCAGGTCCTCCCAAGCCCATGTGACCCCTGAGGAACAGATCCTCAAATGACCTTAAGAGTAAAAATACATCAGTTTATCTGGTCCAACTGTATGGCCTTAAACACCCAAAAGGAAAGTATAACCAAATATTGAAGGACCTTCTTAAAACAAAGATGTCTAGATGCTGACTAGATTCACCAGATGGACAAGTAGTGGGGAATGGCTGGGGGTTCTGACAACACAGCTGACAGTAGCAGGGATATCAGAGCATAAGGGCTCTAGTGGGGGGAGGGAGGCTATGGGAGGGTGCTATCTGGGAAGTGGGTGTAAAAAAATAAATTTTAAAAAATTAAAAAAAAATTCTTTAAAGCATAAAAATTGGCCACACATTCAAGGTCAGCCTCGTCTCCATAGAGAGGTTTAGGCAAGCCAAGTCTACATAGTGATATCCATGCTTAGATGCCAAGGAGCTCAGAAAGTAACCAACTGTGGCTAATAATAATCAGATATATAGCGATTAGAAGTGCATGTGCATCTTAGTGTCAATTGTATTGAAAATAATTTTTTCTGTATGAAACTGTGTATTTTAATAGTGAAATGGAGATCTTTTTTTAAAGTTTAAAATCTCATTTAATTTCATGTCTTATAGGGTTTATACTGAGTACAACATTGTATAACTGTATTAATTCAACTGTAAACCTAAAAAGTTACAGCCAATTTTGAAGGAGATGCATCTTAGCTCTGGAAATTGTTAGTGAATATGTCAATGCTGTTGTAATGAAATGCTTCTTCTGATTGTGTGGTTATTAAATAAATAATTTTAAAAATGGAAATAATTGTCTAGTAAAGGAAGGGAAAGATTCTCATTTATTTTAAAATTATTATCAGTATCATTGTCTACTTCAAGTGAATAAGAATAAATAATAAAGTGAATTAGAAACTGGCAAGTTTGACCCTTAGTGAGTCCCTAAGAGAAGCCAGGTAATTTATATGTCTAGGAATGGGATTAAGGTACCATTCTTAAGTAGATTTTCCTTCAATTGACATCATTCTTAGAATAAAATGTGGGAATGGTGGATTTTTCTTATGGCTGTTTGATGAAATATTATCTCATATATATTAGAATTCTTCTTTTGTTACTGATGGAGCTAGTAAACCTGGGACAAATGTCCAACTAAATAGCTTATATTTATATATTAATATTTCAGTGTGTTTTAAGTTTAGACCTAAATGAGTATTCATATATATCAATCATAAAATTAGCCACTCAGTTTTCATGTTGAAAAGCTCTATTTGTTACAGATTTTCATTATAATTGTACTAAATCTGTATGCAAACTGTGGTTCTGATAAATATCAAATGTATCCAATCTTTCAGCTTTGGGAATAGAAAAGAGTGTCTTTACAGCACATGTGTACCAACAGAGGTTTCTTCCCTGGGATCCCAGTGAACTAGCTTTGTTATTTTGTCTCATGTTATAGTCAATGATGCTATGAAACTAGAACTATTCCTGCATGGACAGCTGGTAATCTGGAGGACATATTTTGATCATCTGTAATTTCCTGTACCCTACATGAATTATTATCTAGCCCACATAAATTCCCAACCCTTCATATGTTTTCCACTTTTAGATACTGTGTATCATTAGTTTTAAGAGGTCTCATTATTTTATCTATCACTAAAAGAAACTGTTGCCAGCTGAAATATGACACAATTCCATTTTATCACATAAGATCTTCATTTTGTACTTTGGAAAAATCAGTGTAAGTTTTATGATGTGTTATGGACATGCACTTGATAAAGTAAACAAACCATTAAATAAATTTAAAAAAAAAACAAAATCTTGACACAAGGGGACGTGTGAACACTGGTGCTGTAAGGAGCAGCTGCCTCTGTAGCTTTCAATGACAGAGCTGGAAAAGTAGATTTCACAGTCTTCAGTTCATGGTAATTTCCTAGAATCAAAGCAGTATTACAAGTATTCACGTGTACACACCCATGTGAACATGCATACACATGTACTCCACACACACAGACAATAATTCTTTTGCTTTTTTCTGAGAGCTCTTCATATAATGACTAAAATTTAAGGGACTAGGAGACTGAAAAACAAAAAACAGTTTGGAAAACAGGGCATCTGTCATCAGTTGAGTGTCAAGTTTCAAATTCAACAAAGCTTTATTCAACCTGCTTTGCAAGGTATAATTCATATGCAATATAAAAGTGTACATTTTAAGTGTATAATTCAATAACTTCTGACAAATGTAGAAACCCGTATCAACATAATCAAGAGATTCTACCAAGCATTGTGAAGTACATGTCACAAGGGATCAGGAGTTCCTTTCAGAACTTCCCATTGTTACTGCATTGTCATGTACATGCATTCACACAATTGTTAAGATCACTTGTCTTTAATCAGTTGGGAAGAGCTAGCACATTGTTCTCACATAGACTGGATTAGAATTCCCAGGCACCCAGGGATGGCTGTCATCAGTGTGTTGTCTGAATATATAATTCTAGGTCTTTAGTTTATTCTTAGACTATAATATCTGTAATAGCTATAATTCAACACTAATGCATAATATAACCTGCATTCTTCTGTGACATTTGTATATTATCACAATTGCATTTGGTTAAAATAATGGTTAGCTATAAAGATCCTTTTTTGGATATATGTCTTCTTAGCAAGAAACATTTTTTCCCACACAGAACTGCTGCTTACTTGTAAGATAACTAATTTCAAGAGTTCTAATTATTTCTGATTATAGTCTCCTATTGAAGGTATATTTCAAATAGCAGCAGGCTACAGTACACAGTGTATTTTAAAACTATGCAGACACTGAGAACCAGCCTTATTTCTTGAACTCTTTCTCTCTATTTTTTTTTTCTATGTACCTCTCACCTGAATAAGATCTAATTTCATTTTTTAAAAAATGAATCCATTTTTTTAAGAACAGCAATTTTGGTATAAGTCTTAAAATGCATTATGGTACATAAATCACCTAGGAACTTGGATCCAGGCCAATTTGTCACTGAGGCTTCAAGAAAGTCACATGAAGTCTTTGGTTTTCATTGCCCTAACCCCAATAAAATAGTCTGTTTTTTTCTATTTTTTTAGAAATAACAGAAACTGTTTAAGAATCTCAGCTTTATCACACAAAATTAATAGATTTAAGGCTCTCCATTAAACTAATAATGAAACAAACATTAAAATATGATTTCAACTGATTTTTCCATCATACCATTGGCAGAAATAATAGAATTTAAATTATAATGCTCTTGTACGACCAACCTTTTTTAAAGCCTCAAACTAAATCTCCATAACTTTTATTGACCCTAAAATTTCTTGAGAATGAGTTTCAACTGTCTTCATCTTGTAACTACACTTTCCTGGCAATATGTTAGACACAAGGAATCTCTTGATTGTATTTATGATTTAAATGCAGTGCACTAACTAATCCTTACTATCAAATTAGAAAGGATAGTTTTTAACCAATATTATTGATATGGAAAATAAGATCAAGAAGAATAGTCTACCTCCTCAAAGTCCTGTGCATAAGTGATAGGTGAGATGGCCTCCTTAAGTCTTTGAAGTTAAAAAAGGCAGTTAACTCTAGATGAACAGAAAAACGTTTTTTCTCTATAATCTTTGAAATGGATTAATTTAATTTCACCAAAAAAATAACTTAAAAAGAAAAGGAAGACATGATAGTCAAGCAAAAGCAGAAAGGAAAATTTAAAAGATATAAATTTTTAATTTGCATTACCCAAACAGAAGTTTATAAGTTTAAAAAATGTTTAACAAAAACAATTAGTGTTTAGCACTAACTAGGTCACTTAAAGTCCACAGACTTTACTGCCCTAACAGTGCTGGGATGTTTCAGCAGCACTCCTGAGGTCAGAGGTCAAGAAACAGCCACAATATATACACAGATAAGTTGCACTTCTTCAGTGCAGCTTTCAGATCTGTCCCGAGGCCACCTTGATTAGATGGTTGATTTCAGGACTAACTTTCTGCTTTGCTTTTTCCACAAGATGAAAGCTCAGACAGGAAGCTAGGCTAGACTCAGTTTAAGGGGAATTTCCAAAGAATGCAGGAAGGATGGCTTGGTAGTTAAGAGAATTGGCTGTTCCTACATAGGACCTGCGTTCAGTTCCCAGTACCTACGTGGTGACTAACAACTGTCTGTAACTCCACTTCCAAGGTATCCAGTACCATCTTCTGGTCAATTAAAGTTTTAAAATTACATGCACAAAAGAACCCAGTATTTTGAAAATCATGGAGTTCAGTTGAAGCAAATTAGAAAGAATAAAAATTCACATTATTGTCTTTAAATGGTGGGGGTTTAGGTGGATTTTATTTGTGTACCTATGTGTCATGCTGAATATTTCTAAATTTTGCACAATTTTATCTTGAACAAATGACTAAATTTTGAATGAACAGAATAACTTTTCCTTGATTAGTTTTTGCTCTAGTTAATTTGATCAACATAAACCTTCATTATGGAATTTGAGTTCCCTAATACCCTTTGGCCAAATTTCTTTGTCCAGTCATTTTTAGTAATCTCATATGATTTTGTTTGTAAGACATTATCCAGAAGTGTTTGTGCCCTTTCCTCTTAGCCTGATTTGAGCACACTGATTAACCGAGCCAATGGCAAAACTGGGCCAAAACATCAATGAAAACATGAGAGCTGAGTTTTTAAAAGAGAAAAAGAAAGATCATCTAAAACATAAATCAGATGGTGAACTAGTAGCATAATTAATTTCTTTCAAACAACTGGTTTGGAAATGTATTGCATTTGTGAAAAAACCTTGAAGATGCAGTCAATGAAGAAAATTATAATGAACAACATAATAGAAAAGATTGCCACATTATAGCACATTCAGTAAACTATTGTAGTACAACCTATTACTAAAATGTACCCTTTTCTCATCCCAAAGAGGATCTTTCTATAAAATAATAACATGATATAATATATTAACTGGCATTTTAACATTCTGGCCTGAGTACTGGATTAGAATTCACTAATAAAAATCATATGTCATTAACATAACACAATCCCAACTCCTCAGTTTCCTTTTATTTATAATTAATTGCATCTAGTTGTATTATATTGTACAACACTTCCTTGAAAGGGGAAATTTTTTGGCTTTGAGGTCAGGGTTGCTATGCTAAGAATGGAATCCAGGGCTCTTGTTTGTGATGTTTGTTTTGTGATTTGTTTTGTTTAGAGACAGATTTTCTCTGAGTAGTTTGGGCTGACCTAGGACCGCCAGTGTAGTCAAAACTGATTTGGAACTCGCAATCCTCTCCCTTAGCTTCACAAATGCTTGGATTGCAGGCATTCACCACCATGCCCAGATAAAATTTCTATTAATTTCAAAGCTTAATCTCAAATCTCAGCTGACATGATTTTCTCATTTTCCCATGAATATAATCACTTTGATTTGTTAACTACTGTAACTGTGCTCTTTGAGCTTTATGCATTATTAACATACAGAAGAGCTGCAGTATCATGAACAATTCCTAAAATAATGACTGATACTTAATTAGAGAAGGAACTTGAGTCTACATTCCTCAAGCATAAAAAATTCTGTACTATGCTCTGGTCAGCACAGTCATCACAATGAATTCATTGATATAAAATCTCAATAGATATGTCATCACAGATAAATGACAATTATATCTTCTATCTCGCTTCTGTTCCCATGCATCACTTCAGAAACTGAGTAAAGATTAAGCTTTAATTGGTCAGGTGACAATAGGAACCCAGAATCCGGACACTCTACAATTACAGAACACTTCATCTGTAAGATGGTTGAAATTTTTTTTTCTAATCTCTCTTTTGATGACATCTTTGAAAATTAAATTAAATATAAACAAATTAAAAACTAAAAGAACTTTTTATTTCAAGAAAATGATAGGATAATCATTATCCCTTCTTCAAACTATCTCATTTTATTATTTATATGGTCATCTTGTAAAATTCAGAAAGTATTTCTTTTTCTTAATAGATTAGAGCTGTTATCTATTTTATGTCATTTTATTACAAATAAATCTTACTCTTCAGGCTGATATTTTATAAATTATGAAAGCAATAACTAATATTCTCATGTACTATTAATCATGATTCACACACATGATGATGGTTCCATGAGACTGTATCACCTAGTGAAGCTATATCTCACTGTGTGCAAATGCCCTGTACAATTACTGAACAACGAGACCTCCTAATGCTTCATTTCTGAAAGCATATCCCAATCACTGAATGATTTGCAGCTGTATATATAAAGTGTATTATCTGTGATCAGACACTCTACTAAAATACCTGAAGAAATTCAGTGTAAGAATAGATGACTAAGAGTTGGGAACAATTACCTGTGTTTACACTCAGAGGTGAAGGAGTTTCTGAAGCAGATGAAGTAACAGTGGGTTGGCGGCTGCATCTACACAAATAGTTTAGAGTATCTTCCATTTGAATTGAAAAAGAAAAATCGAAGAAATAAAAAATCTTGGGTGGAGGGAAATCAAAATAGTCTACGATGGACTTTAGGTGGTTCAGTGGATAAATACTTCCACAAAAACTTGAGTACCTGAGTTTGACTCCTCAGAGCCCACATAAAGGTGGGAGTGGTAGCACATCTCAACAGTATTTTCAGTATTTCCAAAGCACGATGAAAATTCTTAGGCCAGCTAGCCTGGCATACATAGGGGTAAACATCAAGAGACAGCCCCCTCATCTCAATAAAGTGGAAGGTGGAAACTGACGTATGAAGCTGTCCTCTGATATCTACATGTGCTCTGTTGTGGGAGACAGGCTTGAGCCTAGGGTGATATTGCAACTGTCAGGATCACATGGTTTCCAGGAATCCAGGCTCTGTAATCTGAAACCCAGTATGCTAATGAGGCATCGTATCCTCAATTCTGTGATAGGACTTTAAGTCTGTTATACTAATAGGATGATGCTAATAAGGTATCCTACTTGCTGTACTGTGATAGGATGCTAAACCTGTTATGCTAATGAGGTATCCTACTTGCTGTGCTGTAATTGGACCACTACCCCTGTATAAGCTTGTGCCTTCCTGTAACACAGCAGACCTGTGTCACTGAAGCTGGTCTCCTGTGTCTGAATGCGGCTCCACTGACACAGTCTCCTCACCAGCCCTGGGGTCTGGGACTGGGCAGAAGTGGCGAGACAGGAGGCAGCACAGGGCAAGTAGAAGAGCTGCCTCAGCACCAGGTGAGCTGAAGAGCAGCCTCAGCCCAGGGCAAGCAGAGGAGCAGCCTTGACACCTGTGAGAACGAAGGAGCGGCACCCACAAGAGCGGAGGAGTGGCCACCACTGGTGGTGACCGCACTCTGTGGCACAGACAGTTCCACCACCACATACATACATATGTGTGCATATATAGCATAGACACAAGCACACATACATAGGCACACACAAAAGTAAAAAGAAGAAATATTCTATACTGCAATTGTGCAAGCACCTAAATGTCAAACCTTGGCAAAATACTCATTTTAAATGATTCCATTTTGCTATATATTTATTACATAGGATAAAGGTGATTGAAAAAAGAAGAATGCAGAATAAGAAAAGGCTAAAGTACTAAATGTCAGGGGCTGGAGAGATACCTCAGCAGTTTAGAGCACTGGTTGCTCTTGCAGAGGACCAGGGGTTCAGTTCACAGCACCCCAATGGCAGCTAACAACTATCCATAACTTCAGTTCCAATACCTTCTTCTTACCTTCACAGGCATTGCATGATATGGGTGCACTTGTATACATGCAGACAATACACTCATACACATAAAACAAAAAATAATAACAAAAATTGTTTTAAAAGGAACTGGAGAGCTATGGTCATATCTATGTTTTCAATGTTTGCTGATGTGATAATAAGAAATGATTTTAAGAGAGTGCATGGAAAATAGCAATGGAGCCATTACAAGAGTGAAAAGAAGGCAGTCAGTATATTAGCCCAAATTTGTTGGCAGTAATTACAGAACGAATGGGATGCTTTATGTAGATAGTGTAAAACACAGTTATAATTTTATTTTTTCATGTGAATAACCAGTTTTCTTAACACCTTATTTATTCAAGAGTTAATTAGGAGGTAAAAATCCAATTTTACAGATTGTCATAGTGAGAAAAAAGACAAAGTTGGAAATGTCCCCAAATATTTAAATAATCGGCAGATGAACTTCAATAAAACGTACTGAGACAGGACAAGCTGCAGAAAGAACAGCTTTAGAAGATTTGGGAGTGGATGGGAAAGGAAAGAACATAATTGAGGAAATATTTAGGTTGGGTTATGTTCGGTTTAAGACAACAAAATGAGGTAGCAAGGTGAGATTAAAAATAAGCAATTAAAGTGTAGATCCAGATCTCATTTGGAAGGCAAAGCCTGAGAGGCACACATCCAGAAACCACCCTACTTTACCAGTAAGGATTCAGCAGTGCCCAACATGCTATGAACATTTGCTTATTATTTACTTAAATAAGCACAAATAACTTCATTAGTTATGTTTTATTTTGTATGAAAATTCTTAAAAGTTCCCAAGTTCATTTTTTTAAAATAGATCTATGTGCTAAATTCCTCTCTCAGAAACCAACAATACACAACACACACGAGAATATTAAAACATTTTGTCCAGTTAAAACAGGACTTGCCTTGGTTCAAAGCAGGGTCTCTCAAAATCATTTCAGTACAATGCCTACCATTGACAGATAAGCCATTTTAGACTTAATATTAATAAGCCTTTGTAGAATTTATATTCTCAGAATTTGAAAATATTACTCTACACAATTTTAACTTTTTTTCTGTTTTGCAATGTAATTCTCTACATGTCATCTTGTGGAATAATGAGATCCAATTTACCTTAGAAAGAGTCTCAGTTTTAATTTTTATCTCAAAATATTTTCTAATACTAGAAATTTTTCTGTTCAAATCTTCCAGGTCCACATATATATTGCCTTATTTTTAATGTTATTCATGTGCTTGTAGGATTGAACACATTTTCTAGAACTTCTACAGACTCAAAAATTGTGTGACATTATGATATATATATATATATTCCATTTTTCTTTTTCAACTTTTTTCTCTAAGAACTTATAAGTTAGTATGACTTTAATGGAAAGTAACAATACTAGAGCTGTAAAATAAAGATGTCCTGGTATTTATCCACAGTTAGTTATATTCCTTAAAGCCACCATGCAACTAAGGTCCATGAGAAAGATTTTAGCATAAACTGAGTTTTATCAGGGCTGGAGAAATGGCTCAGCGGTTAAAAACACTGACTGTTCTTGCAGAAGACCCAGGTTCAAGTCCCAGCACCCACATGGCAGCTAACAACTGTCCGTAACTCCAGTCCCAGAGGATCTGACAGCCTCTTCTGACCTCCACAGGCACGACACAGGTGCACTTACCTACATGCAGGCAATACATGCATACACATAAAATTTAAAAAAATAATAATAAGTAAAAAAAAATAAAAATAAAAACTGAGTTTTATCAAACAGCCCTAATTAGACCCCTCTTAAAGCTATTATCTCTAGGATTTCTATTGTTCTAGCTGCTAAGATAGTTATTACTGTGTACAATGAATGAGAAGCACATCAAATCATAATATCATAATATTTTCAAGCTGAAATGTACCTTAGAGATTAGCTAATTCAACCTCTTCTGTGTGGAAAAAGAAGGTCCATTGAGTTACAGGAGGTAGAGAAAATTTGGAATTAAAATTTGTTATTAGTATTTATAATATATGGTATGAATTAAAAGTTTGAAATCTGTAAATTTTTTCATCTAATTAAATATATAAAATGCAGTGTATTGAATAAAAACAAATAATGTATATTAAATGCATTCTCTCTAAATATTATGGGATCAATTATGGTATTTTTCTGTCACTATTGTATCATTCTTTCATAAGCAGTTTATTTCTACATGGTAAAGGAAAGAATTTCCTGAAAATGACTTTAAGTGAAAAGATTATTAAACCTTCCATGAATTTTGAGTTATCTATTTTATGAGAAAACTTCATATTTTATTAAAACACAAAAAAGTTTCCTGTATTTACAGGTCAACACTCAATTCACAGAAAGGAAGTGCAAAAGTAAAATATGAGAAATTCCTCCTCTTCTGCTCTGCCTCAGATGAAACAGAAATCCAGTAAGTCACTGTTAATTCAAAGAGGAAACTGAGTCAGAAAGAACTTGATGGACATTTGACAATATATATGAAGGTCTTAAGGAAAAGACATTGTCATGATGGGTACAGAGGGTATTAGGAACATTTCTTCAAAAGATATGAATTCAGAGTCAAGGTGTTGGGAGAAAAAAGGAAGCATCTTTTAAATAAAATCTCTACAAAAGAGAAGAAAATAGGGGCCTTCAAGGAATAAGCCACATATACTGAAAATGGAACCACTTAAAATATATATATTGCTAAGAGTTGTCTTGCTTGGACTTATAGTTGGCAAATTAGTTGATATTAGAAGCCAGGTCCCCTGGATTCTATTGTTTTTCCTTTTGTAACTGAATTTTTGCAAATTTCATACAATATATTTTGATCATATTTAGATCCCTTCCCATATCTGCACCCCTTTACTAACTCCTGACCAAGTTTCATGTACAGAAAATTTATATATACGTGTGTGTGTGTGTGTGTGTGTGTGTGTGTGTGTGTGTTTGTGTGTGTGTGTGTGTGTGTTTATGAATTGCCTTTGGTGTAGGTCCATCCACTGGAGCCTGGTCAACTTACCAAGAGTCTCATCCTTAGACAAGGCTGAAAGACTGAATCTTACCTTCCCAGCAGCCATCAGTTGCCAATAGTTCCTCTGGTAGGATGAAGGTTTCTTACCAGCTTCCCCAAGTCTATGCTAGAATTTTGTCTGGCTTGAGTTTACGTGGGACTTGTGCATGCTGTCACCATTACTGTAAGTTTATATGAGTATCTGATCTGCTGTCTGGAAAATTCTGTTTCCTGTGGTTATCAACCATATCTGTCTCTTACAGCCTTTCTTCTCCCTCACTGGCAATGATCATTGAGCCTTAGGAGGCAGATGTTTAATAGAGGTGCCCTATTCAGATATAAGCAATCTTCAGTCTCTTATTCCCTGCACATTGACCAGTTGTGGTTCTCTGTGTTAATCGCAGTATAAAGAAGGAAGCTTCTCCAGTGAGAGTTAAGAGATGTATTAATCTATGAATATAGCAATACGTCATTAGAAATCAGTTTAAAATTATACCTCTTTATCATATAATCTTATTAGACTCTTTCCCATGGCCTATGGACTGCCTAACCCCAGGTTCCTAGGTACAATATCAATATTGGGTTTTCTGCCTGCTTATAAAGTACTTTGGCTTTTCCATACTGAGGAAAAGACACAGGAATCTACAATCTACAGTGCCTGTTGAAAAGTCAGCCCTAAGGTAGCTGGCCAACAACATCTCAGCTCCGATCAGAGGAAGCCCTTCAGTGTCTGGTTGGTACATGTAATTCATTTGCCACATGCCCAGATGTTAATGCTCTATGCTCTCTGGTCTCTTAAAACCATTTCTTTCTCTTGATGTTTTTACAGGATCTTACTCAGATAATTCCATATTTCCCAATCCAACCCTTTTAAAAAATTTTTTGAGTTTTTATATATTTAATACAACAGTTCTTAATCAAATTGAGACCCATTTCCCCCATCCATGGTTTCACACATCCCCACCAGATCTTATGTGTTCCACCATACATGTTAAGTCCTTTCCAATGAAACATTTGTACCCAGACATCCTTTAGTGTAAGTTCATCCACTGGAATCTAGTCAGCCTATCTAGGGATCATAAGGAAATTCTACTCTCCCTCACACAATAATAATCAGTTTCCAACAGTTCCCAGCTAAGGTCTGTCTGCCATCCATTTTCCTCATTCCACTCCTGGCCCTTGTCTGATTAAGTGGGTATGGGTCCTGTGCTGGACACCACCATTGTCATAAGTTCACATGTGCAAGATTCCAGTGACTTGAAAACCTCTGTTTCCCAATGTTCATGTACCAACTCTGGCTCTTACAATCTGCCCTATCTTCCACAATGGTCCCTGAGCCATGCATGGGTGGGGTTAATATGGGAGTCTTATCCAGGGACACACACTCTGCAGTCTCTTATTTTCTAAATCTTAGCCAGTTGTGGCCTTCTGTATGCATCACACTGTTTTATAAGGAAGATTTGCTGGTGAGAATTGAGTGATGCACTAGTTTTCTCTCTACCCCTATTGCACTGTGTTCCATGAGCCTTAGTTGTAGAGGTTCCACTGTATATATTTTACCTAGGACCTCGCATCTCTCAGATACACATTCTCTGTGTGTGACCAATTATGGAATTCTGCAGTAGCTTCCATTTGTTGCAATAAGAAGCTTCTTTGATGAATGGTGTAGACTATACTTTTCTGTAAATATAAGGACCCATATTTAGTATATGGTAAGAAATTTCATTTGTATAGAAATGTAAGAGAGATAGGGTTTTCTCTAGGATCTATTATTTCTCCCTCCATGTATATTTGACTGTGTTTACAGTGCCACCCATGAGTTCTGTCTCATTAAGAGGGCTTTCATTCCAATTAGATCACTGTTGTTTATCTCACAGTTAACAGTGCCACTACTGCACCAACAGAGGTAATCTGCTGTGCTAGTCATTATGGTTATTAGGCTTTATGGGTGGGTTTTGTCCAACCTTTCTAAAAGTGGTACCTCCTTAAACATAGAACCAGATGAAGACAAAAGAATATCAGAAAAACCAAATAGTCATTATCTTTCAGAATTATACATTGGTAAGACCCTCAACATAGTATGGTTCATTTGATTTTCACTCAGTGATATGATGATTCATGTTCCTTTAGAAGTATTATAAACTCTGCCAAATTCCATTAAGGAATATTATAATAAGCTACTAACATTTGTCCTAAACTTCCTTTCTAAACCTACTTAATCATTACTCTAATTTCAAATCTTTAGTTCACATGATTTTTTATGCCTAATCCACTCTCAGCTTCCTTCAAGATAATATATAATAATAAAGAATAAATACTATGATATAATCATAAGACATAATAAAGACTTAGACAAACTCTGAATTTTACAATGAGACACCTTGCTCCCAGAGACCTCAGATGCAATGTGAATATCAAGCATGGAGCCAGTAAACAAATGATAGTCTAAAATGAACTGGAGTCCTCATGCTGTTTGTGGAGGCTGCAAAGAAATAGACAAAAGTTAAAGAAGGGTCCAGGAAGTGATTTTTAGACAACACAATTCTGAAGGTGTGAGGGAAGTTTTGGTTCCCACAAGGCTGACTTAAAAAGCCTCATCTACCAGAATTTCTAATGACCTTGTCATTTCAGATGCTCTTAGAAAAAACTGGGATTTATTGATAAGGATAAACCAATACACCAAGTTGACCGGGCATCCCCCGTGCTTTAGCGGTCTCTCTCACCCTTCCCAGCACTGGTGCTGCTGTTCCTTCTTTCTCCTTACCACCACAGAAACTCTGGGCTTCTCTCACACTTAATTAAAGCTCGTAACTGTATCAGTCATTTATTTTTCTTTACAGACCATTTCTTTTAGGTTTTTCTTCTTTTATTATTATTTTTATTTTATATGTACGAGTGTATTGGTTGCACGAAAGTAAGTGGACCTGTGTCGTGCAATGCCCGCAGAAGACAGAAGAGGCTGTCGGATCCCCTGGAACTGGAGTTATGGACAGTTGTTAGCTGCCATGTGGGTGCTGGGATTTGAACCCGGGTCTTCTGCAAGAACAGTGTTCTTAACTGCTGAGCCATCTCTCCAGCCCCCTTCATCTTTTTCTTAAACTAATAAGCTAACAGCCTCTTCCTGTATTTTCCAGCTGCTAGAGAATATATCCCTAGAGCCCTGTAACAGAACCAAAATAGTCATGGTGCATGGGGACTGAGAAGATCGTAGATAAGTACATCTAGCTCAGTGCTCTATACACCAATGTGCTCCCTAATTCTGAGTGTGGTACCCTTGCCAGTCATCTAACATTCTTCTGGTAATCTTTAACTCTTAAAAAATTATTTGTCCCACTATGAATCCTAGAATCAGTCAGGGGATAGTATACCAAACCTGCCACTATACTTATAAACTCAACTGTAGACAGACTTTATAGTCATGCAACCCCAAAACGATCAGTACCCAGACTGGATATAACTGTTCACCAGCCATCATGGAAATGACTTTATGAAATGTGTTTTTTACTACATTGTATTCTAATGCTAAGTCTACTGTGTATATGCTGTGTCTATATTGGACAACTTTATAAATTAACTCCCATAGGTCACCCTAACAAATACCTTGTCATCCCTTAGTCAATTCTTTCTACCAAGTAAATGCTTTATTATGTAACTTGGGGTTAGATTACACCTGATAAATCACCTGTTAAAAATAGCTTCAGGAATGATTATTGTGACTCATGGATTCATAGTTTTCAGTCCATGGCCAGCTGGCTCTGTTATTTCTGGGCTATGCTAAAGCAGAACACCATAGTGGCAGGGCATGGCAGAACAAAGCTGTTGACCTCAAGGTGGCCAGGAAGCAGAGAGACAGAGAGGAAGGGACACAAAATGCCCTTCAAAGAAACACCCCAATGACCCTCTCCTTTGAGCAAGGGTCTTCTTCCTAATAGCAAGCTTTGTATGAACTCATCAGTGCCCTAACCCATTGATTAAATTAGTGTTTTCAGGTTCAATTCACCTTTTAACCACATTTCCCAGCTGCCAGCTAGCAAGCAGGCCTTAAACAGATGAATATTTCTGGACATTTCATAGTCAAACCTTAACATGCAACTCAATTCAGTGGACAGACCAATGATGTGACTAAATCAAAATAGGAAAACCATTTAGAATGCATCTGCTTATTTTGTTTGTATTTACAAGTGGGCTTTAAGAGAGCTCTTCTTGGAATCTGTGCCACATCAAATTCCTGGTGCTACTGTCAAGCCCTATTGATTTGCACCATTTTCCATTCCACTTCACTGCAAGATTACCTCTTTTTCTGTCTACAGTATTGATTAACAGAATCAATTTTACAATTCAGGGAAAGCATCAGACTAAATAGACCTGTGTTCAATTGTTCTTATGCTAAATCTCACTGGCTTTTGTTTGACCCATCTATTCCCAGGCTAAAAGAGGTAATTAAACATTTTCGAATTAAAGGTCTCTTTTAGCAACAGCTGGCCTGTGGGATATATTTAGTGACTATTATAAATAGACAGGAAATAGTGTTAATAAACTTTAAGCAGAGAAGTTAAATAAACAGGAAATCAAGATTAGTTCCTGCTAATCCTAAACTATCATATGGTTCATCAAAATGTGATTTCTTTCCTTTATTTCTCAAGAAAATGAAGTTTTCTCTTATTCTTTCACTTAAAACACAACTTTTCACAAACTAATTCAAAAGCATTAATAAACACTACTTACTGAAAGACCTCTGTAAAACTGCACCACCTTGAGAATTCTCATTAAGAAATCAGTGTAAAAAAAGAATAGGGGAGGAGAACCAAATACCATCAAACTATGTTGTAGAAAAATCACAAAAATTCAAGAAAAAATAAATAAAAAGAATAGAGGTACATGTAATATCATTAGTTGGTCCTGTGCACCCATAAACTTTCTACATATTATTGCAGCTTGATTTGTATAAGTCCATGATAATTCATACCTGCTCCATACTTCAGAAATAGAAACCTTGTAATTTAACACTCAACAAATTATTTTATAACAATAGAAGAATGTAACCAGCATGTTTATTTTTCCAAAAGCCAATGATGTTTTAGCATCCTTTCCTATGAAATAAGGAACTTCAAATAAGAAATGAACCATATAAATTATGACAGATTAAAATAAATAAGATGATAAATGCTATGAATACAATGTCATAAACTACATGTCATGAGTTGAATAAATGCAAGTCCTTTTTCCCAACTAACCAAATTATTTACTTTAAAGATTATAATTATTTCATTGACATTTATTAAAATAGTATTTCTAGTTGCAAATATAATTTTAAAAGAGAAAACAGCAATATAATCTTGAAAGAAAATATATTTTGCCTTATGTATATGTGAAATTTCCACAGGTTTATGATAATCTTGCATGTTGCCAAAGACTGTTACAGACACTATATTAAATGTAAAATTCCCTTAGTTTTCATAGTGCTACATATATAAGGGACACATTTTTTAATTAAATAACTAAATATATTATTTTAACATTTGGCAAAACTTTATTTTTCATTACAAAGAAAAAGTAGATGGAGACAGGCCAGTTAGAAAACAATAATAAATAGAAAAAGCAGACGATTTCTGAATTCTGAGATTCATGTGACATCCAGACAATGAAGTGATAAGAAAATGGGCTCCAACGCTAGACTGATTGCTTTGCTATGCAATATACATTTTTACCTGAATTCTAATATTTACTTGTAGATAAGTATTCTTATTATATGGTTGGGGGGGTGGAAGAGGCATGGATGGGGAGGGTTCTAAATTTGATTAAGAACTGTTGTATGAAATTACAAAAGCTCAATTAAAAAATTATTTATTAAAAAATAAGGGACACATTTTAAAATCAAGGGTAAGTCTATGTTCTTCCAGCACATGTGAGGCTGAGGTAAGAAATTATTGTGAGCTCACAGCCAGTCTGTGCTATGTAGTGAGTTCTAGCTAGCCTGGGCTACAGAATGACAACCTGTCTTTAAAACTAAATCTATATCAAAAATTAATACTCTATAATCAATATTTTTGGATATTGAAAACCCAAAGCAAAACAACCAGAAAAATTGAGTTTACCACATAACAGTTCTTTAAATCTTGTCATTTTAAAAATAATACTTTCATTTGAAGCAAGATTTCAGGAAATATTAAGTGCACTTTTGGAACTAGTATGTGCACTTATCAGTTCCCATTAAACCTGGACTTGATGAGGATTTGACTTGCCCAGAAGCAACTGTGACCAGGGAATTATGGTTTATTATAGGTTCTTTATAAATAAACTCACTTTACAAAGGTGATTCTTGACATTTACACAATAGACACTTTTTATGCTTTATAAATCATGCCCTAACCCACCTTTCATAAGCCAGAATCAGACTTTCATGACAGAATTGATTGAGAGTGATTTAGAGATACCCATGGAGGTTTGGGCAAGGGCAAGGAGTTCACTCTTCATGATGGAGCTGTGACATTTGTGGATTATTATTTGTAGCAGTACCAGCCAAGTCAAAGAAAAAAGAATCACTAATGCTTTCTGACCATTCTCAGCATAACATATCCAGCCATTTCTCTCTGTTGCTATTCTAAACTGCAGGGTCTTATGCAGATTAACAGGATGACAGGACACCTCAAATTATCAGTTCCTGTATTGTCACTATTCACTGGCAATGTTCCTTCATCTGACTCAGTCTTCTCCTTCTCTCCAAATCCTTTTTCTTCTTAGTTACCCTTCAACTCCTTGCTATGCATATTGTAATGAAAAGCAACTCATGTTGTCATCATAGAATCTACTCTATAGTCACTCATCACAAATGGCAACATACAAGAATAGGACACGTAGGGCTGGAGAGATGGCTAAGTGGTTAAGAGCACTGGTTTTGCAAATGACCAGGGTTCTATTCCCAGCATCCACATGGTAGCTAACAGCCATCTGTAATTGTAGTTTCTTTATAAGGCAACTTACTTTGTAAAGGTGATTCTTGACGTTTACACAATAAACCCTTTTTATGCTTTATAAATCATGTCCTAACCCACATTTCATAAGGGGACCTGATACCCTCTTCTGACCTCTGTGGGCTTTGCATGACATGGTTGCACTTACATACATGCAGACAATACATTCATATACATAAAATCAAAATGATTAAATAAAATATTTTTTAAAAAATAATAAGACACGTGTTCCTACTTTCCCCTTATCTATACCTTATAAGCATCTAACCTAGGGGATATAAAAACTGCAAGCCAGTGTACATTCACATCACAGACCTGAAAAACATCAGAAAGACACAATCCCAGTGAAACTATACTCTCCCATGAGAAAACAAGGAACATGGTTAGACTTCCTTGGTTTTTAAGAGAAAATTGTGGGATCTCATGAGGCAATTGCTTCTCCTGGTGCTTTTGAGGGACTTTACCCACCCACTGGATCACCAGAACCCTACAAGGCAGAGGTAGAGTCAATGCTCACAGGATTATTTTTAGCAGTTTTGATTGTCAGCTTTACAAAGAAGGATCATTTTATCTACTCCATTAAAAAAAGCAGACATGTATATCTGAAGATATTTGATTCTGTAGCATTTGAATGAAACTTGTTACTTGATTATGCCCTCCTTAGAGTTTTAAAATTATTTTTCAATTAATAAATTTCTTGAATTTAAGGAGGACTTGCTAAAAAGAAGAAGTGGCAAAAAAAGTATCCTTTACTTATTACCTTGGCCTTCCACAGCATGACATTTGGTTTTGAGCTTTTATTTCAACTTTAATGACACAAAGGTCAGCAAAGTGATTAAAAATATCCATGGTGTGTTCACAGGTTACTTACTGTTAGAATGCCTCACAAGACAAAATGTGTATCCTCAACAAAACTTGAATGAGTTTCTTGTCCTTGCTAAAACAAATGAATCAGTCCTTTTGAGGAATTTTCAATAAATGAAAAGCTTTCAGTTAAGCAGTAGAATCATAATTTCTGTCTTCAGAATAATTTTGGAATAATTTTTTCAAAACTTATTGGAAGAGAATTTAACTGTTTATATATTTCTATGACTTTTCACTGGAAACTCACACTCCTCATACAGTTTTAGAAAGGGAAATTTTAATAATTTACCCTATCTTTGTCAAATTTAAAACTTAATTGAAACATATACAACCAAAGTGCATTTGTGTCTGTAGGACAGATGCGTAAGAAAGTAATATTTAAGTTGAGTTTCTTCCAAGAGATCAAGTAGAAGCTGGTGGGCTCTATCACTGCTCTAAAATATCTTAGGTGCTTGACACTCTGTAAGAAACAATAAAGTAGGGATGTAATTTCATAGGGTATCACACTGAGCAGTAGATAGAATGCAGCCCAGCACTGCACTGTTTCTTCCTGTTATTTGTGATGAAATCAAATCAAAGCCCCCCAGATTAAAGTGAATTGAAACTAAGTTTCCCAGGCTATATTCTGGGAAACTGTACAAGGAAGTAAAGGGAAAATAATTCTAACTGTAGAGAAGAAAAGATGACCTTTCATGCTTCCTTAAGCTGGAAAAATACCTGAAAAATCCCCCTCCCACTTCTGTTCTGCTGTGACCAAGCACTTCTGCTGTGACCTGAATACTAGACCCCTCCCACTGCTGTTTGGTTTGTGGTTTCTGTCTATATAACCCAGCTTCTAAACTGAATCTGGACTTCCCCTTTTGATCAAGGTGGAAAGCCATCTATAGACATAATAAAATTTTGCATCTTCTGGTTTGAGGAATGAGTTATTGGGGTGTGACCTCCTGAGAACGTAGGGTACCCCAGCCTGGGGGTCCTACATTTGGGGGCTTGTCCAGGATTCGGTCGCCCCCAGACCCATTTCCTCAGATCAGCAGGAGGTAAGACTTGTCTTGTGGTTTGTCTTGGTCTTAATGTCTGTCTGTCATTTCCTGCTCTGGGAACATTCTGTCTGAACAGTTGTGCCTGTACAGGACCTGTAAGTCTGTATTCTGGGAACCAAGGGGAGTGGCAGACGTGCCCAGAGACCCCAGGTTCCAGCATTCTGGCCCTAGTGACCAGAGTGATCTGAAGTGAGGAAGACAGTGTCTCCTCACCTCGGGAGAAGGGAGATTGGCTTGGCTACTCCCCTCCCGATCTGTACTTTCAGTTTTGAGTCAGAGAGCGCACCGAGGATTTTGTTGTCTATCTGTATTTGTATTTAGGGATCCTGAAAGTAAGAATGGTGAGAGCTGTGCATGTCTGGGTATAAGAAGGACCGGTCCACCTGAATGTGATATAGCACGGTGTGTGTGTACTTGATAGTGTATTAGTATCTTAAAAGGGGATGGTCTGGTTTTGTATTTTTCTCTACACTCTCTATTTTAAGCCTTCTCTGTCCTCTTTTCTCTTTTATTCTTTGTCCAAGTCTTCACGAGGGACCATTAAAGGTGAAGGAGCAATTGAGGTTTTCTGGTCAGGGCCACTCCCTGACGTAAACCAAAGGCTCTTAGCCCGCGGCTTTTCTGTATCTCCCTCTCCTCTCTGTTTCTCTCTCTCTCTGGCCACTGAAACAGCCCCGCGGGCATGGGTCGAGCAAATAAGAGCCATAGGGCGCTCGCCGCTAAAAGACTCCCATGAAAGGATAAGGGGGTCCCAGGTGTGAATCCCAGATAAATTCACATCCCCTGCAGAAGAAAAACAGGGCAACGATGGGTACTCGCCCACAAGCACATTCACTGGTCACTGGTCATTACTGTTTGGAGTGGCATCTCTCTCTCTCTCTCTATCTCTATCTCTCTCCTTCTCTCTCCCTCCCTTTTTCTCACACATCCTCGTTCATTCTCCTGGGAGTTGAACTTAGGGC